>NW_026063134.1:0-19569 GCF_023897955.1 Schistocerca gregaria | reverse complement strand
CGTACTTTGAAAAAAAACAAAAAATATACACTCAGCAGTAAAAATTACTTTTTAACTTTAGCAAAACTTCGCTATATATCGTGAGTTAATGAAAGATTGTGCCAACAAACAGCCCAAGATGCTATGGGGCAATGTATCACAGGATGGCATTTGGCACCTTTATGTGTCAGAATATACACCTGCATTGCCATCAGAGAGTGGTATGCATTGTAGTGATGTGACAGGACACCCTTCACTGTGACACGTGTTCCATTTGACCTGAATTACAGCGATGTCACATCGTATGACAAAAATGACCATTTCCTTGAGGGTGTTGCAGTTTCTTCTTTCAGCAGAGTAAATGGTATGCATTTCATTGTAACCTTTCTAGTTTAGTAAATAAATCACCTTCCTTGACAAGGATCTCAATATCTGTTTATTGTTGTTACTAAGTATATACTACAGGTCAAAATTATTCGATCACCTATGAAAAAAGCTGTGCACTTTATTTTAATAGACAACTACACTCTTCAAACTAAATAGGCTAACAATACAAATATTTTCTCTCTCTCTGTCATTAAGTACCCTTCGTGCTAAGAACAGCTGCGCAGACTGTTGGCATTATGGAGATAATATTTTTGCAGAGATTACAGTCCCATGCATCTGTAATCCATAGATTTTCAACATTAGATGACGCCAGTTCTCTGATCTCTCTGCCATGTTCATCCCAGTGGGTGAGGTGGAGCAGTGGTTAGCACACTGGACTTGCATTCGGGAGGACAACGGTTCAAACCCATGTCCAGCCATCTTGATTTAGGTTTTCTGTGATATCCCTAAATCACTTCAGGCCAATGCCGTGATGGTTCTTGTGAAAGGGCAGAGTGGACTTCCCTCCCCATCCTTCCCTAATCCAAGCTTGTGCTCCGTCTCTAATAACCTTGTTTTCAATGGGACATTAGTGTTTAATCTCCCTTCCTCAAGTTCATCCCGTAAGTATTCGATGGGATTTAAGTGAGGCGGCTGACTTCACCAGACCATATTCTTCAGTTTCCCAAATTTCTTTCCTCTATTGACTTACTATTGGCACAATTTAGAAGTCTGTCTGAGATCATTGTCTTGCTGCAGATCAACCCACAACTAATATGCCTCTTGGCAGATTGAACTGAATTGTTGATCAGTACTGACTTCATACGTTCTCCACGATGTCAATGAGTAAACATTCTGTGAAGGCTTACAAATTTAAAACTCGATTAATCCTTGAACCATTGCTGTGCCCATTGCAATCAATTCAACTTCTCTCTATCCATCCATGTAAGTCATGGTCACACAAATGGCATTGCTCTGCTGAGACAAAGGTTGGAGCTTCTCACATATTGTTTACTTTATTATTAATTATAGGTGCAGGAGGATTCTTCACATTTACTCTGTACACATAGGAACTAATCTTTGCTTTACCGTGTTACTTAGGGTCTTCCAGATTGTCAAACACTTGAGCTGGCACCAGAGCAATGTATACACTACTGTAGGCTTGGTTAGGCCAAAATTTGTTACTATTGCCTTGCTAGAATAGCCTTTGTGATGCAGAGCTACAATTACAGCACTTTTTTTCAATTCCGACCTCCTCCTTCCATCTTGTTAGGATGCAATACAGCATGAACTTGAACAAGTATAGAAACTCACTTCTAGGTACACACAGTGTACAAAGGCAGCAAAAGAAATGAGACCTATTTAAATGGAACCTTCTTAGGTAAAGGCCACCAGTGTTGTGGAGACTCACCAGCACCTCTCTGGGTGAAGAATGAGCTTAGTTTTTGCATGTTTTACTATCAAAACAGGTTTATGGTGCAATACTCAAAGTTAAATCCCTGTGTTAACGCAAATCAATAGCTGTGACTGAAAACTTTTCTTCACTTTAGCATCTAAAATTCGCAGACAATGTGTGTGATCATCTGGACCACAGCCCTTGGACACCCAAAAAGATCAAAATGCATCTGACAGCAAGCCATCCGAGTCATTGGCACATCTCAAGGGCCCAAGTAGCATGTACGTGGTTTTATAGTGATCCCAACATAAACTGCTTCCAAACCTCAGAAATGGAATTCTGTGATTGAAATTCAACCTTTGTAAGAGATTAGAATGTATGCCACTTACTACTAGCACAGACATACTGCTATTTTAAGTGTTCTCTCTGTCAAGGTAACTGTAACTGAATTGGCAGAGAAGTGACTAAACACAGGACTGATATTGAGTTGCTACAACAAAATCAGGGATCTTCTCTTTATAACAGTATCTAATTTTGTAATATGTTTCTGCTGTTGAATCGTGTTCCATCTGTGTATTACAGTGCCTATGTAGCACCAAAATGTTCCATCTTCAAAATTTGAATTCAGAATATTTTCATGTGCTTTTGGAAGGTGTGAAATGTCACAACTCGTATCCCTAGAAGTGTTGGTATTATAATTGCCAGCTCAGAGACATGGTTATTCATTACAAATGATGGGGGAAAAAGCCTCCAATTGAATACAAAGCTGATATATAAATGAGTGAGTGAACGTACAATTGCTCATTGGATTACACTGTGTCTGTTATTGTTATATTTCCAATTCTTAATTTTCTGCATTCAGTTACAGTTATCATTGTACAGCTTGCTACATTGAAGCATGGAAATCACCCCAAGACAGTGAAGATCACATGGAACATGGAATGAGTGTCTGAACTGAAATGATTCCAAGCAAGCTACCCTGGGAATTGATTAATACTAAAAGTGTGTACTGCTTGGAGTATCTGACAAATTGTGCAGGGTCAGAAACACATACATTTTACAGAAAAAGTACAAGATGTGGTGAACATTCTGTCTGCAGTCTGGTATAGTGAACTGCTATGGGTGAAACAGAGTACAGTACTGCTCAAAGTAGAGGTGCTAGTTCTTGGAGTGCATTTACAGTAACCAGGATGAAATGTTTGTGGCTTTGCTTGCCTGTGTGAGAAGGACTGTTGCTAAAGAAAAAATCCATTTTATTTTGCCAAATGTGTTTAAAAGTAAAAAATAATACATATATTGACTGAATTATAAAGGTAACTAATGATAATGGTGTTTCAGACATTCCAGACTACATCTTGGGTACAGTTACAAGAATTATCAGGTGCTGTGAAAAATGGTATTGGCTGCTAAACATTTAAATGTAATGCTGTGGTAATTTAGGATCAAGAAAGTGCCTTGAAAAAAATGTTTATGTCTCCTTTTTCGTATATTTTTTAAGTTGAAGTGACTGTACATCATGTGGCAATAGCTGAAACAAATTGGCAACAAATTTAAATGAAATGTATACAATTTTTACGGTTCATATAGAAGATAACATGTTTAATAAACAATGCTGTTTTTAACAATAGTATAATGAGTACTATGCCTTATCTTACGATAACATTAGAATAATATTTAAATACCTAAATTTGGGAGTTGTTATAGCCAGTAGTGTCTGCAACACATCAAACAGAGCTTTTCGTTAGCTACCATTGTATGTTTCAGCACCATGTTAACAAGCCTGCCACTCCTATCATACTTTATGTACACCCTATATAAAGTCCAGGAACACTTTCAAGTAATTACTGCACAAGAACTAAACATTGTACAGATATCATACATATTGCAATTTGAAGCGAAACTGTAAAAAAACTTCCAAACAAACGGGGCACTGCTTCATCATGTGGTAGAGGCAGTACATACACCAGATCTTTAATGCGTCCCCACAGAAAAAAGTCACATGGAGTGAGATGTGGTGATTGGGGAACCATTTAGTGAAACACCTGTCCTCTTCTGTAGCAAGTCCGATCCATCGATGCAGCAGCTCTGTGTTCAGACACCCACAAACTTCACGATGAAAATGGGTTGGAGCTCCATCCTGCTGAAAAATGAATGAAGGGTCCAGTTGCATTTGAGGTGTCAGCCATTGCTGCAACACATCCAAGTAGGAATATCCAGTAACAGTGCTCTCAGTGAAGAAGAATTGACTGTACTGTTTTTGGTACGACAAGGCACAAAAAACATTTACTTTTGGGGACTCATGCTCAAATTCAATGCATTCGTGTGGATGCTTTGTACTCCCACATATGACAATTATGCCTGTTCACTTTCCCATTAGTGTGAAAAGTGGCTGCCCTGCTAAATATTATGTAATCAAAGCCATTACCATCCCCATTCAGTTTTTGCAACTCTGAACAAAACTCAAAGAGAAGCGTTTTGTCATCATCATTGAGTTCCTGCACTAGCTCCAGTTTGAATGATTTCATTGACACCTTCTGTAGCAGGACTTTTCACTATGTCATTGGAGCTATTTTGAGATCATGGGATGCACGACGCACAGATTTTCTCGGACTCCTTATAGATGACTCTCGTATGCACTCCTCATTCACTTCACTCACACTGGGACGTCTGCTTCTCTTTCCCGGGCACAAGCAACCCATCATAACAAATTTGTTGTGCCAGTGGTAAATGGCCTTCCTTGTTGGTGGCTCCTTACCACACTAGTTTTTGTTGGACGCCAACACACCACGTTTGTGACTTTTGGTGACTATCCTCAAGTTACGAAACTACACTGTGGTGGTATAAATTTAAAAAAAACTTTCAGTGTCTCTTTGAAATGACACATGTATGATAGGTGCACACTGTTTGGTTCTTGTGCAATAAATAATTGAAAGTGTTTGTGGTCTTTATGTACGCCTCATATTTTTTTATACATGGCAAAATCATGATATTCTCAACATTAGAAATGTTCATAATGTAACCATATTCATAAATTAATTTGCAAATGAATGTAAAATGACTCATTCCTCATCATTATGATCCATAGAACATGTATCCTACTAACTAAATTGGATTTGATGATGATGCATCACTATTAAATCATTTGCCTGTATTCTCTCTGTCGCCAAAAAGTGTATTATTAAGGGAGATAAGACTATTAGTTTGTTCTTTCAGTTGTCACTTGAAACTGAAAATAACATTGATATGAATGATCATCAAAAAGAAAAGAAACTTTATGGTTCCATGGACCTTTACAAGTCTCAACCAACTATGCAGTATACATGTAGACTGAAGAGATGAATGAAAATTTGAACCCAGATCCTCTGCTCACTGGGCAGATGCACGAACCACTACACCACCCTGGCACAGTGGCTCTGCACTGTTTGCCCCAGCATGCCTCCCTCCTCAGTCCAAAATCCTGTTCACAACTCAGTCCACTTATTTCCCCAAAACACAAAGAGCACCACAGAGGATGTCAAACTGTCATGGAATAGCACCTCAGTTTTGAATGAAATGGGGATTCCTCTCTGGAACCATATAGTTTCATTTAATGAAAGCAGCTATACCTGGGTCTCAGGCAGGACCTCCTGTTTCGTTTGATTCTGAGGTACTATTCCAATACTGTTGGACATGTTCCACACCCAGGAGGATACCCTCTTTTGTGGGTCTGTGGAATAAATAATTAATGTAATCTAGTCTGAGATCCCCTCCTCTTGTGGCAGTTAATTGTATATCACTGGAGCAACAAGGCATTGTGACTAAAAAGGACACACCATTCCCATTTTCTGGAATGGTTGCAAGGCAAATGCACTTACTTGCAGGCCTTTATTATGGATAACAATCTGTTGAAGCATTAAAGAACACAGTTAACATTTCTGAATTGTGACACACTTTATAGACCAGAATTGTCTTCTCTAGGTCTCAACATGAATTTGATGAAGGGTAATTGCCTGAAACTTTACTGATAAAGGCAAAATAGTTCTCTTAATTCACCTCAAAAGCACGATAACCGACCTCGATATCAGATGGAGCAATAAATGAAATATTCGAAAGTGTCATTCATTGGTTCTCAATAAATGGTCTAGCACATCATTTACAAAGAAAAGGCATCTTATTCAGTTTTGTACAAGGAAAGACAAATCATCACTAATAATGAAGCATTACGGAAAAGAAATATGTGAAGACTGATTGTTAAAAATACTTGGGGGTACATAGTGATGAGAACAAGAATTATAAAACTGAGTGCAGCAACATTTGCTCTAAATTTGATTGCCATAAGTGGCAATGACATCACTAGAAAATTTAACTTCCTTCTTTCATTGATGTCATATTTAGAATGGGGGCCTCTGACCCCTCCCCCTCCCCATCCCCCTACACACACGCACAGTGCCTATCCTCAAACTTCACATAGATAAAGAAATTAGGTAGCCTCACAACACATACACTCTTACAAAGTTTGTTTTGAAGGATCAGCACAATTTGAAAATAATACTAGCATTCATAAATACAATACTAGGAGGAAAACAGTGGGACTTAATCTTGTTGTAGCACAGAAAGAAGCATATCATGCAGCCATAAAAATATTTGACAACCTCCCTTTAATTAACAAGGTGCTGGCTGATAATGAAAGTTGACAAGTGCTATTCCATAGATGAATTTCTGAGAAGGAAACAACAGGTTACCCACGAGCACTGATGTGCTGCTTCCTGGACTTGGGTAGGCGCGCCGGCCCCGGACTGAATCAGCCCAGCAGGTTAACAACGAGGGACGGCATGCCTGAATGTGGTTTTTAGGCAGTTTTCCACATCCCACATGGTAAATACTGGGCTGGTCCCCATGTACCACCTCAGTTACATAACTTACAGACATCTGAAAAACATTCGCACTATTTCATGGCTTACACTAGACGCAGACAGCTAGGGTACATTACTTCTGTCCTGGGGGGTACATGATGGTGACAAGAAGGGCATCTGGCAACAACACTCTGTGACACTAACATTGCCAACTCTATAGTAACAGGGTCAACCCCGTGTTGAAGCGGGGCAAAGGCCCAAGCAAATTATGAGAAGGTGACATCCAAAAATGAACATATCTACTAAATGCAATTTATCACAGTCAACATGAAACTTATTTTGGGCATACATAAGAATGAAAATAGCATACTGCAGTGTGAATGCCTTTTACTTTTAGGCCAAAAGGCAGTTCATATCTGTAAATCAAATCTACAATGAAAATATTCCTTTAAAAAGCACATTTAAATATGGACATGTTCTCATTACATGAACCATGAGCGATTTTCAAAACTAAAAATCTTCTTCTTTCTTTCAAAATAACTTACCTCTTATTGTATAATGCTTGTTATACCATATCATTTCACACATTTTTATAGTGTAGTATGTGATACCATAGAAAAAACTGTAAAGTGGCCACTATAGTACTAATATTCGTTTTCAATATTTTATTCAAATTTCAGGTTTATTATTACTTCACAATTATTTAAAATGTTTCAGATCACCATGCCAGAATAAAATGACGTAACTGTGGCATTAACTATCTTTAGAAGTATTCTTTGACGTAAATGCAAAAAAGAATAATTTTCTTAACAGTCACAAGCAACATGGAAATATCATCGGTGATGGTTGTGTTCCAACTTAAGTACTAGTGATTTTGGCAGGCTTCTTAAAAATTAGTTTACTGTAAACCATCAACATCTTTTTTCCTATTATCTTAGACTGGATGGCTGAAAAGTACTTGGGCTTTTGTCCAAGGAAAGGGTTTTGTAGTGGTTCATCTGCTCTTTTACATCTAGTTGGGACTTCTAGAATGCGTTTGTCTCAACATCAGTATGAGTGTTTCCCATAGCTTTGTACTTGTGTATGGAAATGCATTTTATTTCACATATTTAATGTGAAATCCCTATCTAAGGACCTACAAGATGTACATCGGCGAGCAAGGTTTCTTAGCTGAGTCACTGATTGTAGATCTCATTGTATTCCTCTTTTGTTACAATTGTTGGCCTTTTTCTTAGAAGTTTTCCTATTCTATCAAAAGTGGAGTCAGTGCATAAGTAACTGTGTCCTTTTAATAATAATAAAAAGTAGTGCTATGCAACATATTATGAGGGAGCACGGAAGCACAAACAGTTGCTCTGCATTAGAGAAACAGTGTGACTGGAATGGAAATCACTCGACTGGATGTAATGGATTAGTTATCCTTCACACAAAATGTGTATGTGGACACAGATGTATTTTCCTAGGCTTGTATCTTGGCAAATGTTTGATTTCACTTAAATTGTATGATTATCTAGGTTCTGCTTATCCTGTTTGTTTTGTTCCATTCTGTGTCTCATTTATTTTAAATTCCTGACATGTTTGCTTTTGTGTGTAAGCTCCTCATATAAAATTTTGTTGAGGATTAAGGCAGCAACAAAGTTCAGTAAATAGTCAGCATGAACTAATTCTGTGCAATGGGAACCCCAGAAAAGCAGATGATAAAAGCTCTCAGATTACAATTGCCTTCCTCATCTTCCAGAAAACACGCTACTTTTGATTTTTGGGTCATGACAAATGTTGACCATCTTGATGAGATCAGTCTCATTGACTGGGTGCACATTTGTCAAACATGGATTTCATGAGCTGGGGACTTGTTAACACGAACAGTCGATTGCTACTCTAAGCTCTGGACATACTTTTGCCTACCATCCAATGACACAGTAATGGAACATTGTACGTCATAGTGCATGGGATTTTGATCTTATTGGCTGAACTGTGAACATTGTAGGAGAAAAATAATTTTGAAAATGCACCATTTGTCAATAAGGGTTGAGGGGAGTGAAACAATCATTACTGAGTAACTGCTATGGAATATGCTGTACTGGGGCAAGCAGGGTTCTGTTTGGGTGGGCCCCAAATAGGCTTGTGATTATCTCACTGTATAAATTTCCAGAGGGTTATTGGTTGACCCTACCACCCCATCAGCAAACAAACATTTAACAGTAAAAATGTGATAGTAACACAGTATCAGGAGAATTATTAAATAATGTTGCACTAGTTACAGAACACAGATTTGAACCGTTGCCTCATGACTCACACACATGAATGTATCTTCTTCTGCTTCTACACAATGAGCACTGATCCAAAGGAATTGCTGAAGAAATGGTCTTGGATGGTTATTGATTCATTCAAGAGACATACTTGAGGTATAGGGACTTCTGAAATTAAGTTACGCAACAGGCACGGCACCCTTTCAGAAGAGTGGGCATGTTACCAATTTCCTGAGAGACAATTCTGCTGCAGTACGGACAACAGGTTCATCACATTGTGGGAGTGAAATGGCTCTCCAAAGTTGAGGTACAAGGAACAGTAAGTTTCTTGTTAGCCAAACATACAAATTGCACACAAATTCGCCATGGAATTCTTGCAGTGTATGGTGCAATGCAATGTAGCATCCAGTCGTAGTGAAACAGTGCCAACAATTTGATGAAGACCATTCAGTCTTTCCAGCAAGCTCAGTGGATATTTGACAGGAAAGAGATTTTCCATCAAAGAGGAAATTCACACAGCAATCCTCAAATTGTTCCATGACTGAGGCACACGTTTATATTTTCAAGAAACTGGACAGTTTGTGGGATGTTACAATTGTTGTTTACAGGTTTTAGTGACTGTAGTGAAAAGTAGCATCACTTTGAATTGTATTGCAGCATACAGTAAAAGTTACTCAGTCTGCCATAGTAACAGGTAACTTTCTTTCTGAAGTCTCATAGTTTCCTGCTGCTTTCACACCTTTCTTTGACAATCATCAGATGTCAGGTTACTCCTGGATGCATCAGTGAATGGAATCCTACTCTGCTGACTGAGTACCCATTCTGTGTTTTCCCATACCCAACTCCACAGACCAATGCTTTGGGGGAGGGATGCTAGTGCTATCTGAGGCCACATTGATAATGTGGAGACTTGGATTCTGTCTTGACCATAGTTGCCTGATATCCCAGATATCTGGTTGGAAACCCAACTCCCAACTGTACTTTGTTGGGATAGATAAAATTCCTGGTTACATAAAAATGGACAACATTATATAAAATGATGTGGTCTTCACTTCAAATTGCTCATTACCAATTTCTAATGAGGGGCAGTCTTGTATGAGTTACTGACTTAAACTCCTCCTTTTATTAACAGCGCTAAGTGGCCATACTTGACTAAATAGCCATTGTTTTCGAGTAGTGCATCAGAGGTCAATCGTGACAGTGCTTTGTAATTCTCTGCTGAAAAAATTGAATAGGGTTGTGCAGTTTCCTTCCCCTGTGGCAGCCTTAGTCGTCATGATGATCTTATCAAAACATTCGAAAGAGAAATTGTGACGAAGGAAGCTGGGATAATTTTTTAATTTTTACTTCCCCCTTGTTTTGCAATATGCCTCCTTCAAATTTGTTTCTTCACTTTCAACTAATTACCATTAACATATGTGAATTGTAATCTGCATTTTCATAAAAGAGAAAGGCAGCCCCCTCAGGTTGAATTTTGTCTGTGTAATTCATTTTCTAATTTATATTGAGTATTCCTAGCTAGTATCTTTTATTATGGGGCAAAATCAGTCATTTTTATGTAACTTTAATTCCGATGTTGACTTATAAACAAATATAAATGGGAAGTTGTGCACTGGCCATACATAACTGTGTATTATTGGGAGGATGTGAAAAGTGAAAGTAGAAGACTGTGAAACGCAAGTGTGCATCTGTCGGCTACATCATTTACAGTAGACAGTACTGCACACCCCTATGTTTTCAGCCAGTATGTAGACACCGAGGACAACAAAGGAACAAAGTAGGCAAACCACAACAAAATGGCAGTTTACTTGCAGCACAGTCTAAACTATGTTGAAAAATGATTTGACTTTGAAGAAAGTGTCTACAGGACTTTCAAACCATTTTCACTGACAGTGAAACAGAGCTCAGTTTCAGAATATCTAGAAGTTATTTCTTGCAGATGGGGATTTGATGTTTGAAGAATGTGTGCAGTTAAAGAACTTTCTCAAGGATGAAGAGAAGAACTTTTCAAGCTGAAATCTGATTAGTGGAAGGAATTTTTTTTCATTGTTATGAAAACTATGACAACTTCTTAAAACTTTTCCGTCTTGTTTCAGATGATGGTGAACACTTGGTGAGCTGAGAGGAACCTTTTCCCAGCAGCAACATTAGAAGCTGAAATAATAATAATAATAATGAAGATGGTTTAGTGATTTACATGTCTCCAGTTTTATTGAGGAAGAAGAGAAGATTCTATGAAGGAGATTGAAAAGTGAGCAAAAATCTCAATAAGGTAAAAAAAAAAAAAACATTGAATTGTAGCCTGTGTGTGTTTAGTCCTGGTTTTTTAAAAAATATCCCGATTTAGTTCAGAAAAAACTTGGTGTCTGGTCTGTACTAATACAGCTGCCTTCTAAATGGGCAGTGCACAGCTCTTTTGCATTTTCTTGTGGGTGCCTATGAGCCACAACTCTTATGCTCTAAACAGGTTGTCGACTCCAGGCTACCACTGGAAGATGGTTTGTCTCACAGTAGTGGTTCTCTGTTTGAATGATGTCACTGTGGTGTATGACAAATTGACAGGCAACTTATCATGCTGCTATACACTCACAATGTAGATAAGCCTGAAATGATCCTTCAGAGCATGTTTACAGACAACACAGTTGAAGATTTTAATGAATCTGTCTCACAGACACTTCTGTTCAATAGTAGATTATGATAAATATTGTGGCCAACAAAGTATCTGATTCCATTAAATTTTCAGCTATGTTTTTTCAATAATTGCAAATCTGCTGTTCAAAAATGGAAGCCTTTTGGATTGATATTTTGTTTGAAATTTCTTTCTGTTTCTTTGATGTTTGAGATTATAAATTTCATGTGTTTCAAATTATTTGGTTATGAAAATGCCTCATAGCACTTCTGTGTCAAATAGAAACTGTTATAATTTTTCATAACCACTAGAACAGTTCCTGAAGTTAATATTGTAAAAATGTACCTTTGATGCTTTGCACCCGTGAGTTGAGTTGTGCTATCGTTGTTAACTTTCTCAATAGTTTTAGTGAGGTTACTGAATGAGAGTAGTTGTCTTGGACTTGATGTCACATGGAACCAAGTGCAGTTTTATCTGTTGGACTGAGTAATGTGAACTCAGTGTATATCATGAACTGTAATTTGCTTTTATACTTCTGCAACTTTGAAATCAGTGACTCTTTTTTAGCCAGTTGCCAAAGCTTTAGAAATGTGGTTTAGCTGTTGATTACATTTGGAGAATTGGGCTTATCAAAAGCTACAATGTTGTTTCATCAGCAAGTCAAGATATTAACTGAAACTATATGACCTAGAGCCCACATGAATTGTACTTCTAAATATATTTGGATGGTGAGCTGAGCCACAAAATACTTCAAATCATGTCGATGATTGTTGATACTGTTTTCTAGGTTATGCAACAAATGTCATTGGAACTCTATCCTACAGTGTCATATCCCAACATTACACTTCAGACAGTTCTGACAAACAAGTGTTACATCGTTTCAATATTTTCTTGTTGTTTGGAGTGAGTAACGGGACTCTTGTAATACACAGGAAGAGAGAAGAAATAAAGCTCTTGATATCAGAGGCAGGAAGGGTCTTGGAAGATAAATTGAATGGAATGGAAGGGATAAAAATCAGAAATTTTTGACATTCCTACCTGGAATTTCCGTTGGTTGTTTTAAAAATGCTAAAATTCCACCAACCGACATATTGCCCCCTGCCAGTGGTGTGGTGTGATGTGATGCAACATGGAGGGGCAGCTGGTCAGCACACCTCTGTCCTAGGATTTTTTTTACTGTGAAACCACTACTACTCGGTCAAGCAGCTCCTCACAAGACTGACTGCATTTTGTACCAGTCACAGTCCCCCCCCCCCCGAGGAAAAATCTCTGGCAGTTAGTCGAATGGCACAGCTAAGGAGGCAGACAGTGGAATGGGTAGTGTGTTAAAGAGCAGTTCTAAGATGAACATAAGACAAGAATAATGGAATGTAGTCAAGTTGAATCAGGAGATGCGGAATGAATAACGAGGGATGATCAGCGAGTTTGCATTTGAAAGCTGTACGAGGAGGGGTGAAAAAGCTTCTACCCTAACAAATAAAGAGTGAAAGAAATTTCATAATATAAATTTATTTGTATATATAATACCTATGTACACCAATACACTTGGAGGCATGCTCAGATAACTTCTGCAAACCATTCAAAGAAAAGATCTTTGATTTCAATTGCAACAAAGCATCAGTCACTGCATCATCATCATCCTTTGAGGTATTTTTTTTCGGTTTGGGACAAGGAAAAAGTCTGACCCAGTCAGATCTGGAGAATATGGCAGGTGACACGTTCCACATCATTACGAAAGAATCGTGTTCATGATCCATGGAACAACTAATATAACTAACTAGAATTGGAAGTTTTTCATTGTCCATTATACGAGGTTTGTCCGGAAAATACGTATAAAGGTTGAATAATGTCTTTATGTTACAGGTTGCAGTCACCATCAGGTGAGACTACTGCTGTAATCAATCAAATCAATGCTCAGTTCGAGTCAGAGCACTCTGCGTGAAGGTGGGAGTGTGCAGCAGGTTGTGTTCTTAAAGACCGTGGATTGACAGAATGATTGCTGACAAGCTGTCAACCCTCAAAACAATTGTTCACAAAAACTTGAAATGAAGAAATTGTACCGAAGCTCTTGACACCAGAACAGAAAGCAAAGAGGGTTGAGTGCTGTAGGGATTGGTTAGAAGCAGAGGAATGAGGTGACTTTCTCAACCGAGTCATCACTGAAGACGTGTCCTGGTATTAGAAATTCGATGTGGAGCTCAAAGCAAGGAATGGAAACTAGCAGGAGAACCGAGAACAAAAGAGTCGCGAAAATCAAGGTCCAATGTGATGACAGTGTTGATTCTTGGAGCATTGTTCACAAGGAATTTGTCCCTCCCAGCAAGAGAGTGAACGGAAATTTTTACGTTGAAGTTCTGACACGTCTCGGAGCTCTTGTGGCAAGAGTTTGACCCTTCATCACAAGAATGCGCCCGCACACATGTCGCTCGTTGTGTTTTTGGCCCGAAGCTCAATCACCACTGGATTTAATCCCGTGTGAGTTCTTCATGTTCCCAAAAATGCGTAATGGTGTGGCATTGGGAGATGTGGAAACGACATGGCAACTAAACAACATCACAACTGAAGACTTTCAGCAATGTTATCAACAGTGGAAATGGCGTTGGCAGAAGTGTATCACGTCTCAGGGTGAGCACTTTGAAGGAGACCATTTTGTAATACCTGAATAATTGTAAAATAAAGTTATTATGCAACTTTTATATGTATTTTTCGGACAAACCTCGCAGATTAGGAAATGAGACACTGAAGATAATAGAAGTGTTTTGTTATTTGGGTAACAAAATAATTGATTTTGGCTGACACAGAGAGGATATAAAATGCAGGCTTCACTGTATATCTGAGAAAGAGGAATATGTTAGGAGTGGATGTAAATGTTACGGAGTCTTTTCTGGAGGTATCTGCGTGAAGTGTAGCCTTGCTCCGAAACGAGATGTGAACAACAAGCAGTTGAAGCTAGAAAAGGATGGTATCTTTAAAAATGTGTTTCTAGGAAGAAATTTTGATGATTTCGTGGATAAAACATAAGGTAAACTCTGTCCATCGGTACTGGCCGACCACCGTGTCATCGTTTACCAATGACGTCCAGCACACCACTATCCTGCCTGTGTCAGTTTTCTTGTCCTCGAGTTCCTCAGTTGGCATCACAAGGGTGAATGTACACTTTCCCAATCCTCTCACCCAGAAAAATCCCTGGCAGTACAGGGAATCTAAACCTGCGTCCTCGCCATGATAGGCAGCAGCAGTGAACACTAAGTTACAGAGGTAGTCAATAAGTGGATAGATGACTACTACTGGCACTCGACACCCTCTGCAGTGCACCTAGAGGTGGCTAATGGAATAATTATGCAGTTGCAAATCAAATTACCAGGGACATAGTATTGAAAGAAATTTTCAGCACAACATGAGTAAAAGAAGGAACTGGTTGATAAGACATATGCTGATGCATCGAGGAATCATCAATTTGGTGTTGGTGGGATTTGAGTGAGAGGAGGAAAAACTGTTGAAGGGGAAATACAGTAAGCAGGTTCAAATAGATGTAGGCTTGCATAGAGAGCTGCATCAAACCAGTCTTTGGACTGAAGACCACAACAACAAAAACAGTTGGCTGTGTGTAGGAATTTTCTGTGGTCAGGAAAGCAATGAGAAATGATTTTCTGATTAAGAAAAGTGCAAACACTATACATTAATGTGGTGTAAAATGTTTCTTGAGCTGTTTATGAAGCCAGAGAAATCTTATATTAGTTCTTTTGGCATGATAAACCTGTACACGATGATTAAACTACACCTACCCATGGGTTTTATGCAACTTGCAATGCCTACAAATGTCATGGGCAAGATTTTCATTTCTCTCACCCACTACATGCAAATTACTAGTCCTACATAAAAAAATGAACAGGATCTTTTTGTTTGAAATTTAATGTAGTCATTTCTTTTTGGGAGGGGAGGGGATACATTTTTACTAGAAGCCATAGTTTTTGAATTATTTAACAAAAAGTACAAGACAGGCATTCAAATGCCTTTTTTCTTGAATGCCACAGAAAGTGTGGTGTCCAACAAAGTACAAAATGTAATGTAGTTAATTTGATACAAAAAGGTTCTGTTCATTGTTTTTGCAGGACTAACAGTGAGCATGTAGGGAGGAGAGAAGATTAAAATCATGGCTGTGGTTCTTGAAGATGTTGCAGGTTCCATAAAACTTTATGGCAGGGGCAGCTGAATAACCCTGTGTATGATCCACAAGATTCAACAACATGCTGATCAAACCTCATGGTCAAACATGGCTGCTGATAGAAAATAGGTGGTTCATATTGGCTTGAGTATCCCCATTATGTGACTGCTGTAAAGAAGAGGATGTGGGGTGTTCTCCGTCAGCTTTTATACCCACACTGGTATGCCAAAAGGCATTAAAATATACAAGGCATGCCAGAAAAGTAAGTACCATTGTGGGAAAGGACTCATGAAAACATTTCTTCAGACCGTAACAGCCACCACTGTTCAGACATTTGTCATAGCAGTAATCCAACTTTTCTATGCCCTTTTCATAGAAAGATAATACCAGTTAAGACCTCCAATACTGATCACACTTGCTTACATCATCATAGGTGTTCAAGCACCTTCATCCTGACTGATGATGAAGTAAAAGTGGTAGTCCGAAGATGTGAGATCAGCACTGATTGGCAGGTGGTCTCACTGTTCCCAAGTGAATTGTTTAGTAAGGATTTCAGTGCCACCAGCAGAAATGAAGCATCATAATGCTTCGATTGAGAGTTTTGCATCTTTTGTTTTGAATAGTGTGATGGAGTTCTCTCGGTGTTTTGCAGTATCATACCGCTTTCATGGTTTCAGCTCTGAGAAGGAACTCAACAAGCAGAATGCCTTGTTGGTCGCAGAATCCATTTCACCTGACTTTTTGCACTTGCAACTTCATTATGATTTCTTTTTTGGGGGTGGTGGAGGATTGTCGGACTGTCAGTTCCTTCACTCCATAGATTGTTGATTTTATTTTGGAGTGTCATGAAGACCCCAAGTTTCATCACCAGTCACGATTCTATTTAAGAACTCATCTTCCTCATCACTGTATTCAGTGCTGAAATGTCAAAACTCTGCCAAGGTACATAATTTTGAAAGCATTTTTCAAACGCAATTTATGACTGAGTCATGCAAAACAGTTTTTGAAATACATTCTTATTGTGAACCATGTGTTTTCTCACCCATACCATCAGTGACAACAGAAGGCTGTCCAACACATGCTTCGTCATGAGTGTTTCTTCAACTGTCTCATCCACTTTCTCACCGTAAATGTCTACAAGTTGATGAATTTCAGCTGGCTTAATGTTCTGTGTGTTGGAACTAAACATAACAGAGCACACTTCACAGTCACTGGGCTCAGAGGTTGTCCTAAAGATTTTGACTGATCACTAACAAATATAAATACCACAAAATTGAGCTGCAGTGTCAAGACAATGAACCAGAGAAATGTGTGAACCTACAACACAAGTGCTGCAGTGGCAGTAGAATGATTTGGCAATTACTTTCAGGATGCACCTCATACTTAGGACTTCAATGGAAGTGCCTGTCGCCTTTTAATGTAAATTTTTGCTTATGATGGTAACTATGTTTAAGCAGTGTGTGTGTGTGGCAAGGGGGTAATTAACAGTTGAACTATCTTTGTTTTGTTTATCTCTCTCTAGTCATGACAGGTAATGTGAATCAAGGACAAAGGTACTTTCTGAGTTACCTTAGTCAAGCTCCAACCCTTCTGTCCTGTACAGCTACTTGCTTTTATCCTGAGGTTGTTACTCTCTGGTCAGCAGGTGCTCCTAAAAAAGTTGCATACATTGTGTACAAAAATCTACATTTACAAAGAATTTGTGGGGCCAGACATGTTAGTAATGCTCAAGATATGGTGTGACTATTGGTATAGGGGCAATTCAGAAAATATCACCTGTCTACATTATGGCGCAACTGGAATATGCTTGCTCAAATAGTGACAATGCATTCAGCTGAACTGGTAACCAGTGCTTCATATACCAACATCGTCTCCCCCTATAAAAAAAGAAATTTAGAGGCAGTCACATAAAAAAAGCTTCTTTTCCTCTCCTAAACACTCGAAAATTGTGTGTATGTAGTTTGTTTTCATATACAGGGTGTATTAAAAGAGCTGTCACCATTACCTACACTGCTTGCATGGTGTTAATTTGCACACAGATTTCTGGTTGTTCCACTGGAAAGCTTACCAAGACATTTACAGCATAAAACTGATACCTGCTTGTATTTTAAAAAATGTACACAGCTCAAAGGTAGTGCAACTGCAGCTCTGTAGAATTACCATGCCTTTCATGCAGTACAACATTTTTAACCTCTGGGATTTGCTATGAAGTAATTACTCGATGCCATACGAAAAAACAAAACAGCCTCACTGCTAATATTTCTCACATACGTAATAGGTGATGGGAACAATGAAACCAACAAAATTAAGAAGACCATTAGCATTTTTTTTTAAATTCATCTATCTTTTACAGTAAATTTCAACCATAAATGTTTCGTAGGCACATTACAACATTAACAAACACTGCATTATAAATATAATTTGGGACTTCAGTGTGCAACTATATACATGACCATTTTTATTACTTAAGGGTTAATTTTATCGACTTACAGAAACAGTTAGTTTAAGAAACATTTAATCATGCCGATGGTCACCTGTTATCTCACTGCTACATAGTGTTAAACCATAAGCTAGGTGGAAGACTCACTGGACGAAAAATTGTTAGAACTACCTACATACATTGGTAAAAAGCACTTCTGCTGGTCTCAAAATACTTTATTGTGCGCTTCTGTTCCAAATGACAACTTCACAGCTACAGTAATTTCACCAATAAGGTGGGCTACAAATAGGTTGTAATATTCTGACCTCAGTAGCTCTTCAGCAAATAGAGCTACATAATATGTGCTACTGTTTTTACATGACCACTAATGCTAGTCATGTTTACAATAGAAACAATAATTAGGCCCAATACATTTAAAATTGTATGCCTACAGCCAGAATGTACTACTTGTTGGAAATGAAAATTCATCAAAATACTTGTAGTACACACTGAAATACCTTGCATCCATTCTCTCTTGCTGCAATAAAGCTAAATCTCATAGCCAAAGGCAGTTGTACATTGTTGAGGGGAACTAGAACAGCTAGTAAATGTAACTAAATAATATCTGTATTCATTTGAGTTTGTTTCACCAAGATCCAGATTATGTTGTCACTTATGTCCCCTTGTTCTCACATTAACCGATTAGTTTTCAATTTTGGCCAATTGATACAAGACAGACTTATAACTCCTTCATGTTCATTGTTATTGGCAATAACTTTATTAGCTCTGATGACAATACAAAACTTGATAAACAAGTCAATGCAATCTGTGCCAGCACTTACCTCTTTCAAATTTTGTTTACATTCAGTGCTATTCATTTTGTTCTAAGGCTTGTGTTTAGTATAAATAACCAATGGTGCATCTGTAGGCCATACCAGGTCCAATATTAAAACTGCCTCAATTTGATCCCATAGATTGCCACTTTACTGATGTGGCATTTAATAAATTAAAAAGAGCATCTCTCTTGAAATATTTACAAACTGAATACTGCTGAACAAGACGTACATACATTTTGACACAGTTATACAATTGAAAACGTTGACAGATGCTCCAAAAATTTCTTTTGCAACCTGAATACTGAAACATGTTCTAGGAACTACTTTAAAATGTTAAAATTCTACACTGGAAGACACTCTGTTTCATTTTTATATTACTGCAGAAGGGCAGGAGCAAGATAAGGTACTTTCAGGTTCCAGTACTGACCATGGTCTTACTGTCATCCAGTTAGAAACATTCACACAATGTTAGTCATAGCAGAAGCACTTCCACTACAATGGTTGTGACAAGTATGCTCCTAAACCCTATTATTCTCATTTACTTTTTTGTGGTTTACATTGTTCACTGATAAACAATGGCATCCTAGCAGACACTGAAGAAATAAACTTCTTTGGACCAAATACATGTTAAATGTTTATTAGTATTTCTGTCACAACAATAGAAGAAGGTAAGTAAGGTTGCTCCACACCAAAATTAT
>NW_026063133.1:0-16539 GCF_023897955.1 Schistocerca gregaria | reverse complement strand
ATATAGGAAAGGAAATTATGATAGGAAGCTGAAATGTACAATACAATTTTATATAGGACAAAAGGTGTTACTTAGAACACATGCCAGTTCCACAAAAATTGGAAAACTGAACGATACGTGGCAACTACTATACAACAGACCATACATAATTTCTAAAATCCCTACCCAGGAGCACACAGACTGGTACACCTGAACAAGGATAAAGACAAGGGCCTTTACCCGCACAAAGAATTGAGAAGTTTATATATTGAAGAAGGGCTGTATACCTTCTAAGTTGTGTATATGTATAATAATATTAGATTTTGCTTGCTAAATGCTGGAAAATCACATTCCGGAATTTATGTTGTTATTTGTTAAGGAAAAGTTTTGTTTGTGTTTCTTCTTATATGTCAGATGTATAAATGATGAGTGGTTGTAACAAGGAAGAATTTTACTTTAAGTGTCTAGAGAGACCGACACTCTAAATACAACACTTCGCCTTGCACTTAACCCAGTTGTAAACAAATAAATGAACTTGTGAAACACAGAGTAGTGCGCAGTGTGATACACAACTCACCGTGATGCAAGAGTATCAGAGCAACGCAGCACATGGGCATTGGGGAGCAAGCCAGTCAAGAAACCGCCAGATAGGCACAGCTGGAAGCGTTGGAGCACTAAAAACACAAGGACATTGAAAATTAAGAGAGAGTCTATACTACAGTTACGACTATCTACACAATACGCACACACAAGTATGCATGCACACACACACATGCACACACAAGGATAAGTTTCAGGATTACATACCTAGGAAAGGAAAGATAAACTATGAGTTATTTACTTATGCTACAAATTTAAGTATTGAAAGTGCATGAACCTATTATACTCGACAGACGAGAAAACTCTTGCTACAGGTAAACAAGCGAGTGCAGCATAATTAGCAAACTGAATAAGAGGTTGCACCACTCCTCTAATACACTATATCTTTGAGATTTATAAGGTAAGTAGAGTTGCACACATAACATTAAATACGTTTTGTGAGAGCATGGTTGCACGCTGAAGTGAATTTATACATGGCTGAATACATGAAAGAGGTATTAGTAGCCATCGAGCCACTACACTTATCTATGAAGATTTAGTTTTAATTTAGTATTAAATTTTTTCTTCCGAGGAACAATGCGTCGATACATCCTAAAGTGAAGATAGATAAATGCTTGTAGACTCTTAGGTACCATATAAACGACGTAAATGACCGCACTGCAAGTAAATATAGTTGTAAGTTTATTATATGTATGAATATGATAGGGTGAAAGTATGTGAAGTAGAAAACGGTTGCAGTACGTCACATAACATGTTCCTGAACTAAGGTTGAGCACTACCAAATAATCAAGGGGTCGAAACGTAGCTACTGTGAGCGTCGACTACCCATGTAAGCATCAAACACCTGCATAAATTGAAATTTTTGTGCACGTTCGCTACTTATGTAAACATCGTTTTACACTCATTATACATAACATATCGCATTGATGATATAACTCTGTAAACCTCAACACATGAAATGGTTATCCTTTATACAACGAACATAATAAGTAAATACTGTGCTGCACTTTTAAACACCGTATAAGTATTTGATACGATTGGTATCGTCAGTCTTGAGTTGTGTTTATGAACAAAAACTAATTTGGTCTTTGGATCACAGTTAAGTCTATTAACGAGGCGTAACTGAGCACATAAATGCCTTTCTGTGGGAATTTCCTTAACCCTGTCGTGTGTAGATCCTTCCTGGAGAAATGCTAGAGAGAGGCGATGCCATGCATAGTTATCTGAGCAGTGCTAGTATCAACTGTAGCGACTATTGTTTACTTCTTTGATTCTTTTGAATTGATAAATATGGCCCAATAAGAAGTCATTGTAAACTGAAATGAAATGTATGTCAATTTACGCTATAAATGAAAACAGAATCTATTGTTGTTTGAATGTTATAAGAATCATGTATAACAGAACGAGAGTAAAATGTGTACTCATATAGTTGGAATCGAATAATGTAACGAAAATGAAAACAAAATGACAAGCAATGACACTATATATAAAAAGGCAAGAGAATATGTTACATACTATAATGTATATGAGTGATGATAATGACATGTCAGCAAATGAATAGGATAAGTGTATTTTGTAATTTTACTTTCATTTTATTGTGTTATGTGTACAGTATGTGGAAAGGACACTACAGAAACTTTATGTAATGCAACTGTATGGAAGACACTCTATAACAAAGCTCAAAAACATACGAAACCTGGCTGCAAAGTGCTAAATGTACGTGTTAAGTGTATGTGGGTGTGCACATGGTAAACCAAAGTTGGCAGGAATTTGTGTAGCATGAAATTTTCTGTGCTCGATAACGTCATAAAAGCAGCAAGGAACTTACCTTGTCAAAGGATGTCGAATGTACCGCTGGTCTGCCCACTGAATAAATGAGAGCAACGAGGTGAAATAAATTCCTCGGACCACTGATACGGAAACTAGTTGTCACTGCATCAAAGATTTCACAAAGGATCACGCTGCTGAACACGAGCTTCACGAATTTGTTCAGTGAAAGCTACTGTAAACGCACAACACGGGCACTCTGGCCTCGTACTGAACATGTAGCTGTGAAATGTGATGATAATGGACATTGGGCACACATGCCTGCTTCGCAAGTTAAACGCTATGTAGATGCTGACTGACAACAAAGGGACCATGCAGTTACAGGAAGTACTTTCTTAGGAGAGATAAGTTATGTATGTATGTGTTAAAAGAAGCTGACATGTCCATATAAATTGATAACCATCGTGATAACTCCAATGACTGAAGATACTGATCAGGATTATCAACCCTCAAAAAGGGAAATAAGCACCTCCATATGACATCAGTACACAGTGTGGGGAATGGGGGGAGGAGGGAATTGTATTCAAAAACAATATTTTTTTCATTCTTTTCTTTTCTTATATATATGATATATGTAAACTCAATGAGCTATAGACACCGCCAAAAGTAAATTAAACAGTTGTTTTGTGCCAAGGATAATGTTTTGATACATGGTTAAGTATCTGTATGAAACAAAGTAAGAAATACGCTCTTAAGTTTATTCATTCCTTAGCTTCACCCATTTTATTTCGAGAAGTGGTAGCGTATGGGCATATGCCTGGATCCATCATACCAGCATTGTTAAAAGTCTGTTTGCCGAGATACTGCATCAAGAGGTTCAGTGCAGACAAGAAGAATTAACGTGGTGTCCAGAGGAGCATTCCAGCATTGACGTTGTCAAAATCAAGACTAAACACAACAGAATTAAAGTGAAGCAGTACATAATGCAATTTATGTTTAGTAACCTCAATTGTATTGATAAAAGATCTGTTGATATTGGTATCAGTTAAACTTCGCCCAGGATCATGCAGAGATTCATAAACTGCCTTCAAATTTCTTTCAACGATTTTTTCCAATCAATTTTTCCAATTATTCAAGTAATTATTAATCAATTTCCATTATGTCACATACCTATTCAGTTGACTTTAAGGTTTCCACTTATATTTATTACTGTTTCTTTATCATGTAATATTTGAGCAATGCATCTAATCTACTTCTAAAAATACCAGGATCGCCACATGGTGATCTGTACACAGACAGTATTATTAATTTACTCTTTCGTTTATTCATCTGTATTGTTGCAACCTCAAGATGTTTTCCTTCGTTCATAGATTTAGCTATAGACAAATTTTTAACTTTTAGTCCATGTTTTACATAAATGCTAACACCATCATGTCCTGTTTCTTTCCTGCAATAATGACTGACTAAATTATATGGGGAAATACTGATGTTTATTAGTTCATAATTCTTGCCCCAATGTTCTTGAACACAAATAGCTTCACTGGCTGCATTCTCAAGTTTTAACACTTTATTTTTCATACAGTGTGTATTGAGGCTCATGCTGCTCATTCCTGCATTGAAAGCACATGCTTTGAATCTGGCTGCACTCACTCGATCTGGCTATTCTGTCTTATTCAAACTGTCTTTCCTGGGCAGCCTTTCAGTATCTCGTCCATGTATTTGACATTCTCAATGGCACCTATCGTACTATTTATGCCGGAAAACGATCGTAGTTTATGTGTGAGCAATACTCATAATCAGTCTTATGGCTGCATCCCTTCTAAAATTCTCACAACCACCTCATTTTCCTAAATTTCTAAATGCAGAAATCATCGCTTCTCGTACCTTATCCATGTAATCTACCAATGTCTCATTCACTGCTCTCAAACGATAAGAATACCCATCAAAGTCCCTTTGCCCATGGATCCCCAAACACTCAGATAGAATCTTTTCACAGATAACCCTGAGAGAAAAATCATTTCAAAATATCAGCTATTAATCTACTTAGATGTTTCACACCAAAGCGTAAATTACTTGACATATCAGCCCAACCAGAATCTGTAACAATTTGGGTTGGTTTTGTAGCTTTACTACCAACTGCAATACCAGACAAAACTCGAACACTCTGAATGATTGGAAGTAGGGGACTAGAGAGTTTATTAAACTGACCCTGCATGTCTACTAGCTTACTTAACTTCTAGGTATTATGTAATTCCTGGACCCCCCCCTTCCTGACTTTAAAGAAAAGCAATGTGTTGCATACAAAAAATTTCGTCATGCAAGGCTTGTACCTCGAACATGAAGTTAGGCCATTTGCTAGTTAAGCAAACATCACTAATCCCATTAGCAACATGCTCTACAAGAGCATACAAGTGCAGTATTTGTACATGAAGGTGATGCACCTTATAGTAAAGCAATGCCCTCTCGAATTACACTGATCAAGGAATTACATACAGTACAAGTAATACTCAGCTCCACAACTGTTTGTCTATTGAGGATTATAGGCCTGTCTAGGGCACACCACAGCAGCTGGCACAACTCAGTCACCCTGTCATCCTCCAAAATACTGTGAATACGTAATTTGTGAAATGCGTTTTATTTGTCTCATATC
The DNA here is from genome assembly GCF_023897955.1 of Schistocerca gregaria. Taxonomy (NCBI): domain Eukaryota; kingdom Metazoa; phylum Arthropoda; class Insecta; order Orthoptera; family Acrididae; genus Schistocerca; species Schistocerca gregaria. Next base: position 11,543 of record NW_026063133.1, on the reverse strand, counting down.
GTTCATAATCTAAATCATTTGATTCAGGTACAGGAGACACATCAAAATTACAGAAAAGTTTCACTATAAAAACAAAACATCTGAAGTTAACAAACAGCGTCATCATAATAATACAATTTTGTTATATTTATATACAATTTAATCAAATACTTAATTACCCCATGCTCAAATTATCATTTTATCCTCTAAGAATTCTTTGCAAAAACAGACATAATGACTTATGGGACAACAGCAATCTGTGAAATTATGATGTTACTTAAAAACCGTCTTGATTGCAATTTTTTTTGATTTAGCATGTAAAAACTGCTGGATTTGGACGGGTTACTGCTGTAACTGAAATATCAGATCTGAAGATGGTTCTGAATGAACCGAAACTGTTCATATGAATAAAAATATTTGCAATCAAGATGGTTTTTAAGTAACTCTAAGAATTCTTTTGTTTAATAGTAGCATTTCTCCCACAGAATCTACTGTAGCCTCATATTTAAAATTTATGGCTTTTTATTCAACATGTTTTTGTTCATTAACTTGATTTGTATACTGTGAACTCCTAGCATATAATATCAACTGCTGTACAGGCAGCATTTTTTTTATTTCTCTTTTTATATGTGTGGTTCAAATGATTCTCCACAAATAATTTTTGTCTGCTGTGTACAAAGATTATAGTTTCATAAATGTATATGGAGAGAACAGTCAGTATTTGTATTTTCCTCAATAATGGGAGACAAGATTGTGTTTGTTGTGCAGTACACTTGTATCTGACAACTTTCTTCTGCAGTTTCAATATTGGAAATACACTATTTGAACTTCCTCAGAAAATTATCCCATATCTAATAACAGATCCAAAATAACTATGATATGCAATTTCTTGTGTATTCAAGTCAGTGGAATTTGCTAATATTTGCATTGCAAACGCAAAACTGCATAGTTTATTTGACAGGAATTCAATATGTGTGTTCCAGCTTAAGGTTTTGTACACATTAAGTCCCAGGAATTTGCCTGTGGCAACTTCTTTCATAAGTTGGTTGTTGTGTTATATGTTAAGTTCCACACATTTTGAATGTTTATTTTTTAAATGTACCACAGTGGCTTTTGCAACATTCAGTTTCAACCCATTTAACCTGGAACTAGTTTTCTAAGGTAACGACTGTGCTTATGATGGAGCTCAGAATTTTTTCTCCATCATCATCTTCAATTAAAACAGAATTATCGTCTACAAACAGAACTGATGGGGAATTTATATTTTTGGGTAAGTCATTTACGTAGAATAGGAACAAGATTGCCCCAAATGAAGCCATGAGGCACACATTGTGATACTGTACTCCATTTAGAATAATAATCCACTGCATCTCGAGATATAATTACCCTTTGATTTCTGTTGTGTAAGTATGAGTGAGCCAATTTAAAGCATTGCCCATAATCTCGTATTTGTCTAATTTGTAGATAAGCAAGTCACGGTTCATGAAGTCAATTGCTTTTATGACATCACAGAAGATACCTGCAACTTTACTCCTGTACCCAATGATTTGCTTATCTTTTCAATAAAGTTATTCACTGCATCCAGAGTGTTTATTCCTGGTTGCAATCCAAATTTGTGACTTATAATAATTGCGTTTTCTACAATAAAATTTTTGATTTGGTTTGCAGCTACTTTCTCTAATACTTTTGACACAACTGGAAGAACAGAAATAGGACAATAGTTTCCCATATCTTCCCTCGAACCTGTCTTGAACAGAGGTCTGATTTCTGGATACTTCAAAACATGAGGGAAGTATACCTGTTCATAATTTGGTTGAATATTTTAGTTAGGGGAGTAGCTGTGATGTCACACACTGTTTAGTCATTTTAGCGAGTATCGCATCCTACCTACCTGTGTTTTTATACTACACTCCTGGAAATGGAAAAAAGAACACATTGACACCGATGTGTCAGACCCACCATACTTGCTCCGGACACTGCGAGAGGGCTGTACAAGCAATGATCACACGCACGGCACAGCGGACACACCAGGAACCGCGGTGTTGGCCGTCGAATGGCGCTAGCTGCGAAGCATTTGTGCACCGCCGCCGTCAGTGTCAGCCAGTTTGCCGTGGCATACGGAGCTCCATCGCAGTCTTTAACACTGGTAGCATGCCGCGACAGCGTGGGCGTGAACCGTATGTGCAGCTGACGGGCTTTGAGCGAGGGCGTATAGTGGGCATGCGGGAGGCCGGGTGGACGTACCGCCGAATTGCTCAACACGTGGGGCGTGAGGTCTCCACAGTACATCGATGTTGTAGCCAGTGGTCGGCGGAAGGTGCACGTGCCCGTCGACCTGGGACCGGACCGCAGCGACGCACGGATGCACGCCAAGACCGTAGGATCCTATGCAGTGCCGTAGGGGACCGCACCGCCACTTCCCAGCAAATTAGGGACACTGTTGCTCCTGGGGTATCGGCGAGGACCATTCGCAACCGTCCCATGAAGCTGGGCTACGGTCCCGCACACCGTTAGGCCGTCTTCCGCTCACGCCCGCCTCCAGTGGTGTCGCGACAGGCGTGAATGGAGTGACGAATGGAGACGTGTCGTCTTCAGCGAAGAGAGTCGCTTCTGCCTTGGTGCCAATGATGGTCGTATGCGTGTTTGGCGCCGTGCAGATGAGCGCCACAATCAGGACTGCATACGACTGAGGCACACAGGGCCAACACCTGGCATCATAGTGTAGGGAGCGATCTCCTACACTGGCCGTACACCTCTGGTGATCGTCGAGGGGACACTGAATAGTGCACGGTACATCCAAACCGTCATCGAACCCATCGTTCTACCATTCCTAGACCGGCAAGGGAACTTGCTGTTCCAACAGGACAATGCACGTCCGCATGTATCCCGTGCCACCCAACGTGCTCTAGATGGTGTAAGTCAACTACCCTGGCCAGCAAGATCTCCGGATCTGTGCCCCATTGAGCAGGTTTGGGACTGGATGAAGCATCGTCTCACGCGGTCTGCACGTCCAGCACGAACGCTGGTCCAACTGAGGTGCCAGGTGGAAATGGCATGGCAAGCCGTTCCACAGGACTACATCCAGCATCTCTACGATCGTCTCCATGGGAGAATAGCAGCCTGCATTGCTGCGAAAGGTGGATATACACTGTACTAGTGCCGACATTGTGCATGCTCTGTTGCCTGTGTCTATGTGCCTGTGGTTCTGTCAGTGTGATCATGTGATGTATCTGACCCCAGGAATGTGTCAATAAAGTTTCCCCTTCCTGGGATAATGAATTCACGGTGTTCTTATTTCAATTTCCAGGAGTGTAATATAAATCTTCCACATTCTTTATTGTGACGTTCTTAAAATCTGTTACATACTCATTTTCTTGGTGGAATCCAAAGGGATTTTTTTACTCTGATACTAAAGATGGTACTAATATTTCTGTCCCTAAACGCTTCTTGCTGCCATAATTAGAGGACCCTGTAAATTTATAATAAGAGATGCAAACACATACAGCAAAATAAATTCCCATAATTACAAACCCTAAAAGACACTAATTGCTCAGTACTAAGGTATGCAGTTACCCATGCTCACTATTACCAATGTAAATGGTTTACTATAGGTTAAGGGTACATATTGGTTAACCATGGAGCCAGTTGGCTTAGATACAGGCATCTGTGAGCAGAGAGCCACTGCGCCCTTTTATTAAATATTTATTTTGGCAAATGTACAATGTTACAACTTTATTTTGTATACATTGGTACTTGAACAACCATCCTACTGGATGATCAAGACAGTTAATAACTCTCAAGCAATTAATAACTTAATTGCACAGCCTTTAAATCAGTTCTTAAGAAGGCCTACCAGACTTTAGACCTAAACAAGTGATTTAAACAACTATCGAAAGGTACTTTAAAAAACTCAACACATCAGACATACAACCAGAAACTCTTAGCCACATTAAATAAGATTTGTTAATTTAAATAGCACCTCAAGCAACATACTGTACTGTATGGATACTGCTAATGGGAAATGATGCCTTTATGCTAACATAAGGAAAACAAAGGAATGATTGAGCCCAAACAAAGCACCAGAAGATAATTTTATGCATGTGATGGAACAGCGATGGTGTGGTACACTGCGTATTGCTTACCCCACGGTGTAACCATCGCTGCTGTAATTTATTACCAGCAACTAAGACATCTTGTAGATATGATACAAGAACAGTTACCACGAATACTGCACGAAATGATGCTAATCGATGGCAATGCCTGCCCAAATTCTACTAAATTGACAAAAAACATTATACAGGAGCTTGTTGTGAACTCATTCTACACACCCCTTATTCACCTGAACTCGCACCCTCAGATTTTCACCTTTTCCGATCTCTGTCGAATAACCTTCAAGGAACTTTCTTTCTGGATGAAAATGTCCCTCCAAACATAGCTCGACAATTTCTTCACTTCAAAATCATGTGATTTCTACAGGATATATTATTAGATTCTTTTCATATCTGTAACCAACTGTAAATAAACCGTGATGATATACACTTCATTATTCGTATGTAGGGACTCCACTCAGGAAGTAATCCAAATGATGTTGGAGTACACCATTCATTGATGGACTTATTTCATTTATCACCTTAGCGCATTTTAATTACAGTCAAATTAACATGTACATAGCAAACATGGAAGTATCTAGATGATAGAACAAAGACAAAGATAAAAGATAATACACATCAGCAATGAACAAGTATGTTGTTAATTTAACCTCCCCAACATTGTGCTCAGCTCCTTGGCATCTGTACTGGCATCTGCACTAGTCAAGGAGATAGTCGCTGAGGCAAGGTGGTAGTCAGTGGGTGTGCCCGTGAGGGAATTTTGGGTGGTTGTCCTCTTGAGGGGATGGTGCAGCTGGTGATGGAGGTGGGGAAGCAGGTGGTGAGAGCCCTACCGGTGTCGCCAAACAAGATAGTGTGTTTGTGTGTTGCTTTGTGTCCACAGATGTGTCAGTACTGTCTGCGTCCTGGACACTAGTGGTGGCCTGTAGGTTACAGGCTAATTTAAGTAAGTGTACTGAGGCAGTTGCAGGTTTATGGTGAAGGAGTACATCAAAAGTGATAACACCCCTCCTTAGACCTTTGTGGGGTTTAGTGTATGGTAATTGGAGATCTGTCAGTACTGCGTCATTATGCAGCACTACAAACTCGAAGACTGAGATGGCCTTATGAACGAATATCTTGTAATTTCTGTGGTGCTGAGGAGGTAGTGTTCTGTGTGAAATGTCCTTTTTCACACAGTTGACTTGAGTTGGCAACTGACTGGTGTTTTGAAGTTCTGAGGGCTCAAGGAACTCCGCTACTAGGTTCAAAGGCTCTCCATATAAAATCTCTGCCAACACTGCCTGCAAGTCTTCCATAAAATCTGAATTAACCCCTAGCAGTAGCCAAAGTAGTGTTTCTGTCTACTCGCCCTGGTGGCACATTAACAGCGCCTTTAAAGGGTGTGTCCATCTTCCTACCAACCTATTGCTGTGTGAGTGTTAGGTCTTGGTGTGACAGCGTTTCACTCCACACAGTTTGCATATTTTTGATAGCTGGGGCGACTCAAACTGGTGGCTGAGGTCTGTGATTATTGCAGCCAGACTTCCAAAGCGTGTGATCCAGAGCTGTACAAAGGCCTTAGCTGTGGTTTCTGCAATAATAACCGGTATGGGTACTGCCCCTAATTGCTGCATAACGCGATCAATTGTGGACGGTATGTATTTATATCCTCCAGACTCCAGGAGTGAGCCAACTAAGTCCAACTGAGTGTGCTGCAGTCTTCCCATTGAAACATCATATTCTCTAAGTGCCAGATTTGTGTGGCGCCCTGTTTCACATCGCTGGTGGTCTTCGAAATCCTAGTGTCTGCAGTTTGCAGTCAAGTTTCACTTGCAGCCATTCGAGACAGTATATAATAAGTTTTGGGGCAGGTCGAATTCTGTGATGTGACAATCGGTGGAGACTTTGAAAGGTGTGATGCATTCAGAATGGAACCAGTGGACGAACTCTCCCATGTGATATGTCACACCAGATTTGTTTCTGAGATCTGGTAAGAGAGTGATGTTCGAAAATCAAACTAGTCGATTGATCATGCAGTAGTAGCCACAACTGCAAGTCGTGTTCTTGAGCCAAAGAGAGTTCATCATAGTTTATATTCATACACAAAGCATTTATTCAAAACAAATAGTCTGTCACTATGTTCTCAGCGCCCTTGATGTGTTGAATGTCGGTGGAGAATTGGCTGACATACCCAGGGTGTAACAAAAATGTATGGCACAAATTGCAGGACACATTCCTCACACACAGATGAAGAAATTATGTTACGTGAACATGGATCTGGAAAAACTTTGTTTCCATGTTGCAACTCATTCTCTGCAACTAATTAATCATGGGAAGAAACACAAACGAACAGGACATTAGAACTGTGGGGAGCATGCATTGTTGGTGACATCTGGTTACATTGTGAACTGCCAGTGTTTTGTTTTACATGTCCCTCTTGCCATGTGAGGTACTTCGTTGCTCGTTTACAGGTAATATGAACTGTTCCAGTGATCAGTCTGACAACTGCAAGCTCATGGGTTACTACATAGAGTTAATCACAGACTTGGCTTGTGCAGTCGCAGTGTACACAAATACAGAGGTGGCAGACGCCCATTTGAAGCATGGATTAGCAGACAGGAAAGATTTCCAGAACAAAGTTACCCCGACAGGAAAACGTTTTAAGCCATTGACCAATGACTTAGAGAACAAGGGGCAATTCAACCTGATACTCTCGAACAGGTGAGGTCTAGAAGGACGAGGACCACTCTGATATCAGCACAAGACATGCAGCTGTCACACATGACTGTCTGATAAGTGTTACAAGAAGATCTGCTGTGTCCATACCATTTACAGCGTGTGCAGGCACTATCAGCAACTGATTTTCTTCCATAATTACTCTTCTGCGAAAGATTTATTCAACAAAGAGCCAACCTTAGTTTTATATAAATTTTCACAATCGGCATCCATGGGCAAACGTCAATCCTCACGAAACTGTTGGAGCAAGCCATCAGCGAAGATTTTCTGTCAGTGCTTGGGTCGGCATTCTTGGTGACTGTTCGATAGAGTCTCTCTCTCTTCCACTCATTATCAACAGACTACGTTATCATAATTTCATAGAGATTGTTCTACCTTATCTTTCAGCAGATGTGCCTTTAGCTATGTACTTCATGCACGATGGATCACCTGCAGATTTCAATGTTAATATCCGTCGGCTTCTAAATAATAGATTTGATGACAGATGGATAGGTAGAGATGGACCACGCTCTCCAGACCTAAACCCAATGGACTTTTTTGTGGGGACATCTGAAATTTCTTGTGTATGGAACCCCAGTAAAAGGCGTTCAGAGTCCATGTGCCTAGATGATGGAAGAGTGTGAAACCTTACGCAATACTCCAGGTATACATCAGCGCATCCAAGATTCACTATGCTGGCAGGTTGATGCATGTATTAATGCCCACAGAGGACATATTGAACATCTCCTGTAAGAAAGAGTTGCGTTTAGTATGCTGCTGTGTTCTTTTTGTGTGTTTCCCATGATTAATAAGTTGGAGAATATGGGTTGTAATATAGAAACAAAGCGTTTCCAGACCCATGATCATATCACATAATTTCTTCATCCATGAGTGTAGAATGTGTTTTGCAGTTTGTGCCGTACATTTTTGTTACACCCTGCAGTCTAGGTGGCAATAGTGTCTAGGAGCGTAGTCATTACTCAGATCGCTTATGGCATCCACGAGTGGCCAGTGGTCTGTGTAAATACTAAATAGCCTGCCCTCCATTTCTGCTATGAATTGCCACACAGCGTCTTAAATTATCACGAGCTCTCGGTCAAATACAGATAATTTTCGTTGTGCAGGGGTAAGTTTCTGCTAATAAAACCGTAATGGCTACTGCTGTCCATTTACCAGTTGCAGGATCGTTCCAACTGCTGCTTCACTGGCATCAGCTGTGACTGCCAAATAAGCATTCCTGATAGGGTGAGCCAAGGTGACAGCTTGTTGCAGACTTACTTTGATGTTGTCGAATGTTCTTGTTGGGCTTATTTTTTCCTCATAAAGCATTCATAAGTGCAAGTTGTATTGCCCAGCTTGGGACAATGTCTTCCGTAAAAGGTAATAGCTCCAAGGAATCTTCTTAATTCTTAATAGTTGCTTGGCTGTAGCAGTAAGCGTAATAATTCTTTCTGCTGCAAGGCAAATTCCAGCCTGACTGATGGAGTAACCAAAAAATATAATCTATTTCTGTCAACGCTGACATTTGTCGTTATTCATCGCAGCACCGTGCTTTTCTCGAGTGTCCAAAATACGATCGAGATGTATGTCGTGTTCTTGAGGCGATGATGGCAGTTTTGGGTATATCTTCTTCACTTGCCGTGGGAATCTTTAAATACACCTTTTTGAAGTCTAAAACGCTAAAGATGGTAGCGCAAACCAAAGCCAAAGTATATGAAAAGTCCTGAACGTTCAGAATGGGTATCGATCGGGTACCGTATGTGTGTTTAGTAAACGATAGTTACTGCAAGTTTATAATAACTGGCTTCCTTTGTCACTAAGTGGGCGAGTGAGGCCCATTAATTCTCTGATGGGCTGACAATATCCGTCCATAGCATATATTCAGTTATGTTTTTGGCAGTGTGTAGTTTATTCAGTGCCAGGTCTACATATTGTGATGCACTGACAGTCTGGGCATGGAATTGATTCTATGAACAGTGTCGTGAATCACTTCACATTGTTCAATTTGCTCACACAGTGAGTGATTGGTAGAGGTTTCACTGGTAGGAGTAGCAAGAAAACTGAGTGTTGTAAACTTTATGGACCTGAGCATCTGGTAATATGTGGGTCACCTTTTCCGAATTCTGTTGTCGTGGAGTCGGCGATGGACGCTGCTGTTGTAGCTCCTAATGCTGCGATTACTGAAAAACTGTCTGATTCTGCTGGTGTAGATGACGCTGATGAAGGTGATTCCATTTAACTGATGGGGTTTCGTAACTGTTTGAGGTAAGTTTATTTGTTGTTGGGGTATGTCTCCAACAGACATAATTTTTCTCTTGAGACAGAGTTTTCATTCAACATGGAAACTCGCTCTCTTTCAGTTTCCTTATAACACATCAAAAAAAGTTTTGCATCGCCCCAGTTTCCAGAAATCTTGAAGATAGACGTTCACTGTGGATGTTCTATCACAGACACAGTCAATTTGACTGTTCAGAGATGTCACTCAGTCCGCCCAAAGATGTAAACAACCATGCATGAGCAGCACCTATTAGACAGAGGGAGGTCTGACAGCCAATCAGTTAGAGTCATTCCACCAGGAAAGAGGTACACAGCTAGTGTTGTCTGTAGTTCAAACATGCCTAGATGGTCAATACCGCGGTTCGATCGCGTCCGCGTTATTACTCTGTGCCAGGAAGGACTCTCAACAAGGGAAGTGTCCAGGAGTCTCGGAGTGAACCAAAGCGATGTTGTTCGGACATGGAGGAGATACAGGAGAGAGCTCACGTCGGCCAAGGGCTATTACTGCAGTGGATGACGGCTACGTACGGATTATGTCTCGGAGGAACTCTGATAGCCACCATGTTAAATAATGCTTTTCGTGCACAGGACGTCGTGTTACGACACAAACTGTGCGCAATAGGCTGCATGATGCGCAACTTCACTCCCAAAAGTCCACAGTAAGGTACATCTTTGCAACCACGACACTATGCAGTGCAGTACAGATGGGCTCAACAACATGCCAAATCGACCACTCAGGATTGACTTCATGTTCTCCTCACCAATGAGTGTCGCATATGCCTTCAACGAGACAATCATCAGAGCCGTATTAGGAGGCACCCCGGTCAGGCTGTACGCCTTAGACGCACTGTCCAGCGAGTGCAGCAAGGTGGATGTTCCCTGCTATTTTGGGGTGACATTATGTGTTGCTGACATGTGCCACTGGTGGCCACAGAAGGACCATATTGCCTGTACGATACATGAATGCCACCCTCCAACCGATAGTGCAATCATATCACCAGCATATTTGTGAGGCATTGGTCTTCATGGACGACAATTCGCGCCCCCATTGTGCACATCTAGTGAATGACTTCCTTCAGGATAACGACATCGCTCGACTAGAATAGCCAGCATGAACTCCAGAGAGCAACCCTATCGAACATGCCTGCCATAAATTGATAAGGGCTGTTTATGGACGACGTGATACACCAACCACTCTGAGAGATCTACGGCGAATTGCCATTGAGGAGTTGGACAATCTCGACCAACAGTGCCTTGATGAACTTGTGTATAGTATGCCACAACGAATACAGGCATGCATCAATGCAAGAGAACGTGCTACTGGGTATTACAGGTAGCAGTGTGTACAGAAATCTGGACCACCACCTCTGAAGAGCACGCTGTATGGTGGTACATCGTACAATGCATGGTTTTCATGAGCAATAAAAAGGGAGAGAACGATATTTATGTTGATCTCTCCTCCAATTTTCTGTACAGGTTCCGGAACTTTCGGAACCGAGGTGAAGCAAAACTTTTTTGATATGTGTATTTCATAATCATATTCTGAAGGTCGTATTCCAGCACACACTGTGTGTCACGAAGGGTAGTAACCGTGTCAAACATCAGTGGAAAGTTCTCCACTAATTGTCTGTCAAGGAACAGCTCTGCCAAGTTGGATCAAATGTGGAACTTTCATAGGGTTGGACAAGCTGATTACAATGAATTGCCAAGTAGATATCTCATGTAGCCCCATATCTATTGTCTGTTCCATAGTTATGAAATGCTTGATAGAGGTGTGGTTTGTTGTGCATAGTTGTGCGTCTGACACTTCATGTATTGATTTAAATGAACGAGCAGATATGATGCTCACTGTGAAACATGTGTCAATTACAAAGAGTCTGTTAGAAGTGTAGCTGATATTATTGTGGTCTTCAGTCCTGAGACTGGTTTGATGCAGTTCTCCATGCTACTCTATCGTGTGCAAGCTTCATCATCTCCCAGTACCTACTGAAACCTATATTCATCTGAATCTGCTAAGTGTATTCATCTCTTGGTCTCCCTCTACGATTTTTACCCTCCACGCTGCCCTCCCAAAATAACTTGGTGATCCCTCGATGTCTCAGAACATGTCCTACAAACCAATCTCTTCTTCTAGTCAAGTTGTGCCACAAGGTCCTCTTCTCCCCAAATCTATTCAATACTTCATCATTAGTTATGTGATCTACCCATCTAATATTAAGCATTCTTCTGTAGCACCACATTTCGAAAACTTCTATTCTCTTCTTGTCCAAACTATTTATCGTCCACGTTTCACTTCCATACATGGCTACACTCCATACAAATACTTTCAGAAATGACTTCCTGACATTTAAATCTATACTCGATGTTAACAAATTTCTCTTTTTTAGAAACGCTTTACTTGCCATTGCCATTCTACATTTTATATCATCTCTACTTCGACCATCATCAGTTATTTTGCTCCCCAAATAGCAAAACTCCTTT
>NW_026063132.1:0-17392 GCF_023897955.1 Schistocerca gregaria | reverse complement strand
AAACAGTCTACGCTTTGATCGTTCCCTGGAAGACCAGTAGTAGATTCCGATGCACATCTGGAAGCTTTCTTTAATCTGTGGATTATCAGAGTGTTGATGAAACACAGAAATTGCATCAGGATTGAATACAACAGTCACCATGCGCACTTTCCTCCATGGGAGTAATGTCTCAAACAGTCTACGCTTTGATCGTTCCCTGTAAGACCAGTAGTAGTTTCTGATGCACATCTGGAGGCATTCTGATATCTGTGGACTAACTGAGTGTTGATGAAACACAGAAATTGCATCGGGATTGAATACAACAGTCACCATGCGCACTTATCTCCATGGGTGTAATTCTCAAACAGTCTACGCTTTGATCGTTCCCTGGAAGACCAGTAGTAGTTTCCGATGCACATCTGGAGGCCTTCAGTAATCTGTGGACTATCAAAGTGTTGGTGAAACACAGAAATAGCATCGGGATTGAATACAACAGTCACCATGCGCACTTTCCTCCATAAAAGTAATGTCTCAAACAGTCTACGCTATGATCGTTCCCTGGAAGACCAGTAGTAGTTTCCGATGCACATCTGGTGGCATTCTGTAATCTGTGGACTATCAGAGTGTTGATGAAACACAGAAATTGCATCGGGATAGAATACAACAATCACCATGCGCACATTCCTCCATAAGAGTAATGTCTCAAACAGTCTACGCTTTGATCGTTCCCTGGAAGACCAGTAGTAGTTTCCGATGCACATCTGGAAGCTTTCTTTAATCTGTGGACTATCAGAGTGTTGATGAAACACAGAAATTGCATCGGGATTGAATACAACAGTCACCATGCGCACTTTCCTCCATGGGAGTAATGTCTCAAACAGTCTACGCTTTGATCGTTCCCTGTAAGACCAATAGTAGTTTCCGATGCACATCTGGAGGCATTCTGATGTCTGTGGACTAACTGAGTGTTGATGAAACACAGAAATTGCATCGGGATTGAATACAACAGTCACCATGCGCACTTATCTCCATGGGTGTAATTCTCAAACAGTCTACGCTTTGATCGTTCCCTGGAAGACCAGTAGTAGATTCCGATGCACATCTGGTGGCATTCTGTAATCTGTGGACTATCAGAGTGTTGATGAAACACAGAAAATGCATCTGGATTGAATACAACAGTCACCATGCACACTTTCCTCCATGGGAGTAATGTCTCAAAGAGTTTACGCTATGATCGTTCCCTGGAAGACCAGTAGTAGTTTCCGATGAACATCTGGAGGCATTCTGTAATCTGTGGACTATCAAAGTGTTGATGAAACACAGAAATTGCAAAGGGGATTGAATACAACAGTCACCATGCGCACTTTCCTCCACGGGAGGTATGTTTCAAACAGTCTACGCTTTGATCGTTCCCTGTAAGACCAATAGTAGTTTCCGATGCACATCTGGAGGCATTCTGATATCTGTGGACTAACTGAGTGTTGATGAAACACAGAAATTGCATCGGGATTGAATACAACAGTCACCATGCGCACTTATCTCCATGGGTGTAATTCTCAAACAGTCTACGCTTTGATCGTTCCCTGGAAGACCAGTAGTAGATTCCGATGCACATCTGGTGGAATTCTGTAATCTGTGGACTAACTGAGTGTTGATGAAACACAGAAATTGCATCGGGATTGAATACAACAGTCACCATGCGCACTTATCTCCATGGGAGTAATTCTCAAACTGTCTACGCTTTGATCGTTCCCTGGAAGACCAGTAGTAGTTTCCGATGCACATCTGGTGCATTCTATAATCTGTAGACTATCAGAGTGTTGATGAAACACAGAAATAGCATTGGGATTGAATACAACAGTCACCATAAGCACTTTCCTCAATGGGGTTAATGTCTGAAACAGTCTACGCTTTCATCGTTTCTGGAAGACCAGTGGTAGATTCCGATTTACATCTCGTGGCATTATGTAATCTGTGGACTATCAGAGTGTTAATGAAACACAGAAACTGCATCGGAATTGAATACAACAGTCACCATGCACACTTTCCTCCATTAGAGTAATGTCTCAAACAGTCTACTCATTGATCGTTCCCTGGAAGACCAGTAGTAGTTTCCGATGCACATCTGGTGGCATTCTGTAATCTGTAGACAATCAGAGTGTTGATGAAACACAGAAATTGCATCGGGATTGAATACAACAGTCACCATGAGCACTTTCCCCCATTGGAGTAATGTCTCTAAGGGTCTAAGCTTTGATCGTTCCCTGGAAGGCCAGTAGTAGTTTCCGATGCACATCTGGATGCTTTCTGTAACCTGTGGACTATCAGAGTGTTGATGAAACACAGAAACTGCATCGGAATTGAATACAACAGTCACCATCCACACTTTCCTCCATGGGAGTAATGTCTGAAACACTCTACGCATTCATCGTTCCCTGGAAAACCAGTAGTAGTTTCCGATTTACATCTAGTAGCATTCTGTAATCTGTGGACTATCAGAGTGTTGATGAAACACAGAAAACGCATCGGGATTGAATACAACAGTCTCCATGCGCAGTTTCCTCCATGGGAGTAATGTCTCAAACCGTCTACGCTTTGACCGTTCCCTGGAAGACCAGTAGTGGTTTCCGATGCATATCTGGTGGCATTCTGTAATCTGTAGACCATCAGAGTGTTGATAAAACAAAGATATCTCTTTGCGATTGAATACAACAGTCACCATGCGCACTTTCCTCCATGGGAGTAATGTCTCTAACAGCCTAAGTTTTGATCGTTCCCTGGAAGACCAGTAGTAGTTTCCGATGTACATCTGGTTGCTTTCTGTAATCTGTGGACTATCAGAGTGTTGATGAAACACAGAAATTGCATCGGGATTGAATACAACAGTCTCCATGAGCAGTGTCCTCCATGGGAGTAAGGTCTCAAACAGTCTACGCTTTGATCGTTCCCTGGAACACCAGTAGTAGTTTCCGATGCACATCTGGAGGCATTCTGTAATCTGTGGACTATCAGAGTGTTAATGAAACACAGAAATTGCATCGGGATTGAATACAACAGTCACCATGCGCACTTTCCTCCATAAAAGTAATGTCTCAATCAGTCTACGCTTTGATCGTTCCCTGGAAGACCAGTAGTAGTTTCCGATGCACATCTGGTGGCATTCTGTAATCTGTGGACAATCAGAGTGTTGATGAAACACAGAAATTGCATCGGGATTGAATACAACATTCACCATCCGCACTTTCCTCCATGGGAGTAATGTCTGAAACAGTCTACGCTTTGATCGTTCCATGGAAGACCAGTAGTAGTTTCCAATGCACATCTGGTGGCATTCTGTAATCTGTGGACTATCAGAGTGTTGATGAAACACAGAAAATGCATCGGGAAGAATACAACAGTCACCATGCGCACTTTCCTCCATGGGAGTAATGTCTCAAAGAGTTTAATCTTTGATCGTTCCCTGGAAGACCAGTAGTAGTTTCCGATGCACATCTGGAGGCATTCTGTAATCTGTGGACTATCAGAGTGTTGATGAAACACAGATATTGCATCCGGATTGAATACAACAGTCACCATGCTCACATTCCTCCATAAGAGTAATGTCTCAAACAGTCTACGCTTTGTTCGTTCCCTGGAAGACCAGTAGTAGTTTCCTATGCACATCTGGAGGCTTTCTTTAATCTGTGGACTGTCAGAGTGTTGATGAAACACAGAAATTGTATCGGGATTGAATACAACACTCACCATGCACACTTTCCTCCATGGGAGTAATGTCTCAAACAGACTACGCTTTGATCGTTCCCTGTAAGAACAGTAGTAGTGTCCGATGCACATCTGGAGGCATTCTGTAATCTGTGGAGTATCAGAGTGTTGATGAAACTAAGAAATTGCATCGGGATTGAATACAACAGTCACCATGCGCACTTTCCCTCATGGGAGTAGTGTCTCAAACAGTCTAAGCTTTGATCGTTCCCTGGAAGGCCAGTAGTAGTTTCCGATGCACATCTGGTGACATTATGTAATCTGTAGACTATCAGAGTGTTGATGAAACACAGAAATTGCATCGGGATTGAATACAACAGTCACCATGCGCACTTTCCTCCACGGGATGTATGTCTCAAACAGTCTAAGCTTTGATCGTTCAGTGGAATACCAGTAGTAGTTTCCGATGCACATCTGGTGCATTCTGTAATCTGTGGACTATCAGAGTGTTGATGAAACACAGAAATTGCATTGGGATTGAATACAACAGTCACCATGAGCACTTTCCTCCATGTGGGTAATGTCAGAAACAGTCTACGCTTTCATCGTTCCCTGGAAGACCTGTAGTAGTTTCCGATTTACATCTCGTGGCATTCTGTAATCTGTGGACTATAAGAGTGTTGATGAAACACAGAAACTGCAACGGAATTGAATACAACAGTCTCCATGCACACTTTCCTCCATTGGAGTAATGTCTCAAACAGTCTACGCTTTGATCGTTCCCTGGAAGACCAGTAGTAGTTTCCGTTGCACATCTGGTGGCTTTCTGTAATCTGTAGACTATCAGAGTGTTGATGAAACACAGAAATTGCATCGGGATTGAATACAACAGTCACCATGAACACTTTCCTTCATGGGAGTAATGTCTCTAAGAGTCTACGCTTTGATCGTTCCCTGGAAGAGCAGTAGTAGTTTCCGATGGACATCTGGATGCTTTTGTAATCTGTGGACTATCAGAGTGTTGATGAAACACAGAAATTGCATCGGGATTGAATACAACAGTCACCATGCGCACTTTCCTCCATGGGAGTAATGTCTCAAACCGTCTACGCTTTGATCGATCCTTGGAAGACCAGTACTAGTTTCCGATGCATGTCTGGTGGCATTCTGTAATCTGTAGACTATCAGAGTGATGATAAAACAAAGATATTGCATCGGGATTGAATACAACAGTCACCATGCGCACTTTCCTCCATGGGAGTTATGTCTCAAACAGCCTAAGCTTTGATCGTTCCCTGGAAGACCAGTAGTAGTTTCCGATGCACATCTGGATGCTTTCTGTAATCTGTGGACTATCAGAGTGTTGATGAAACACAGAATTTGCATCGGGATTGAATACAACAGTCTCCATGAGCAGTGTCCTCCATGGGAGTAAGGTCTCAAACAGTCTACGCTTTGATCGTTCCCTGGAACACCAGTAGTAGTTTCCGATGCACATCTGGAGGCATTCTGTAATCTGTGGACTATCAGAGTGTTTATGAAGCACAGAAATTGCATCGGGATTGTATACAACAGTCACCATGCGCACTTTCCTCCATAAAAGTAATGTCTCAAACAGTCTACGCTTTGATCGTTCCCTGGAAGACCAGTAGTAGTTTCCGATGCACATCTGGTGGCATTCTGTAATCTGTGGACTATCAGAGTGTTGATGAAACACAGAAATTGCATCGGGATTGAATACAACATTCACCATCCGCACTTTCCTCCATGGGAGTAATGTCTGAAACAGTCTACGCTTTGATCGTTCCCTGGAAGACCAGTAGTAGTTTCCAATGCACATCTGGTGGCATTCTGTAATCTGTGGACTATCAGAGTGTTGATGAAACACAGAAAATGCATCGGGATTGAATACAACATTCACCATGCGCACTTTCCTCCATGGGAGTAATGTCTCAAAGAGTTTAAACTTTGATCGTTCCCTGGAAGACCAGTTGTAGTTTCCGATGCACATCTGGAGGCATTCTGTAATCTGTGGACTATCAGAGTGTTGATGAAACACAGAAACTGCATCGGGATTGAATACAACAGTCACCAAGCGCACATTCCTCCATAAAACTAATGTCTCAAACAGTCTACGCATTGATCGTTTCCTGGAAGACCAGTAGTAGTTTCCGATGATCATCTGGTTGCTTTCTGTAATCTGTGGACTATCAGAGTGTTGATGAAACACAAAAATTGCATCGGGATTGAATACAACAGTCTCCATGAACAGTTTTATCCATGGGAGTAATGTCTCAAACAGTCTACGCTTTGATCGTTCCCTGGAAGACCAGTAGAAGTTTCCGATGCACAGCTGGAGGCATTTTGTAATCTGTGGACTATCAGAGTGTTGGTTAAACACAGAAATTGCATCGGGATAGAATTCAACAGTCACCATGCGCACTTTCCTCCATAAAAGTAATGTCTCTAACAGTCTACGATATGATCGTTCCCTCGAAGACCAGTAGTAGTTTCCGATGCACATCTGGTGGCATTCTGTAATCTGTGGACTATCAGAGTGTTGATGAAACACAGAAATTGCATCGGGATTGAATACAACAGTCACCATGCGCACATTCCTCCATAAGAGTAATGTCTCAAACAGTCTACGCTTTGATCGTTCCCTGGAAGACCAGTAGTAGTTTCCGATGCACATCTGGAGGCTTTCTTTAATCTGTGGACTGTCAGAATGTTGATGAAACACAGAAATTGCATCGGGACTGAATAAAACAGTCACCATGCGCACTTTCCTCCATGGGAGTAATGTCTCAAACAGTCTACGCTTTGATCGTTCCCTGAAAGGCCAGTAGTAGTTTGCGATGCACATCTGGTGACATTATGTAATCTGTAGACTATCACAGTGTTGATGAAACACAGAATTTGCATCGGGATTGAATACAACAGTCTCCATGCCCACTTTCCTCCATGGGAGTAATGTCTCAAACAGTCTACGCTATGATCGTTCCCTGGAAGACCAGTAGTAGTTTCCGATGCACATCTGGTGGCATTCTGTAATCTGTGGACTATCAGAGTGTTGATGAAACACAGAAATTGCATCGGGATAGAATACAACAATCACCATGCGCACATTCCTCCATAAGAGTAATGTCTCAAACAGTCTACGCTTTGATCGTTCCCTGGAAGACCAGTAGTAGTTTCCGATGCACATCTGGAAGCTTTCTTTAATCTGTGGACTATCAGAGTGTTGATGAAACACAGAAATTGCATCGGGATTGAATACAACAGTCACCATGCGCACTTTCCTCCATGGGAGTAATGTCTCAAACAGTCTACGCTTTGATCGTTCCCTGTAAGACCAATAGTAGTTTCCGATGCACATCTGGAGGCATTCTGATGTCTGTGGACTAACTGAGTGTTGATGAAACACAGAAATTGCATCGGGATTGAATACAACAGTCACCATGCGCACTTATCTCCATGGGTGTAATTCTCAAACAGTCTACGCTTTGATCGTTCCCTGGAAGACCAGTAGTAGATTCCGATGCACATCTGGTGGCATTCTGTAATCTGTGGACTATCAGAGTGTTGATGAAACACAGAAAATGCATCTGGATTGAATACAACAGTCACCATGCACACTTTCCTCCATGGGAGTAATGTCTCAAAGAGTTTACGCTATGATCGTTCCCTGGAAGACCAGTAGTAGTTTCCGATGAACATCTGGAGGCATTCTGTAATCTGTGGACTATCAAAGTGTTGATGAAACACAGAAATTGCAAAGGGGATTGAATACAACAGTCACCATGCGCACTTTCCTCCACGGGAGGTATGTTTCAAACAGTCTACGCTTTGATCGTTCCCTGTAAGACCAATAGTAGTTTCCGATGCACATCTGGAGGCATTCTGATATCTGTGGACTAACTGAGTGTTGATGAAACACAGAAATTGCATCGGGATTGAATACAACAGTCACCATGCGCACTTATCTCCATGGGTGTAATTCTCAAACAGTCTACGCTTTGATCGTTCCCTGGAAGACCAGTAGTAGATTCCGATGCACATCTGGTGGCATTCTGTAATCTGTGGACTAACTGAGTGTTGATGAAACACAGAAATTGCATCGGGATTGAATACAACAGTCACCATGCGCACTTATCTACATGGGTGTAATTCTCAAACTGTCTACGCTTTGATCGTTCCCTGGAAGACCAGTAGTAGTTTCCGATGCACATCTGGTGCATTCTATAATCTGTAGACTATCAGAGTGTTGATGAAACACAGAAATAGCATTGGGATTGAATACAACAGTCACCATAAGCACTTTCCTCAATGGGGTTAATGTCTGAAACATTCTACGCTTTCATCGTTTCTGGAAGACCAGTGGTAGATTCCGATTTACATCTCGTGGCATTATGTAATCTGTGGACTATCAGAGTGTTGATGAAACACAGAAACTGCATCGGAATTGAATACAACAGTCACCATGCACACTTTCCTCCATTAGAGTAATGTCTCAAACAGTCTACTCATTGATCGTTCCCTGGAAGACCAGTAGTAGTTTCCGATGCACATCTGGTGGCATTCTGTAATCTGTAGACAATCAGAGTGTTGATGAAACACAGAAATTGCATCGGGATTGAATACAACAGTCACCATGAGCACTTTCCCCCATTGGAGTAATGTCTCTAAGGGTCTAAGCTTTGATCGTTCCCTGGAAGGCCAGTAGTAATTTCCGATGCACATCTGGATGCTTTCTGTAACCTGTGGACTATCAGAGTGTTGATGAAACACAGAAACTGCATCGGAATTGAATACAACAGTCACCATCCACACTTTCCTCCATGGGAGTAATGTCTGAAACACTCTACGCATTCATCGTTCCCTGGAAAACCAGTAGTAGTTTCCGATTTACATCTAGTAGCATTCTGTAATCTGTGGACTATCAGAGTGTTGATGAAACACAGAAAACGCATCGGGATTGAATACAACAGTCTCCATGCGCAGTTTCCTCCATGGGAGTAATGTCTCAAACCGTCTACGCTTTGACCGTTCCCTGGAAGACCAGTAGTGGTTTCCGATGCATATCTGGTGGCATTCTGTAATCTGTAGACCATCAGAGTGTTGATAAAACAAAGATATCTCTTTGGGATTGAATACAACAGTCACCATGCGCACTTTCCTCCATGGGAGTAATGTCTCTAACAGCCTAAGCTTTGATCGTTCCCTGGAAGACCAGTAGTAGTTTCCGATGTACATCTGGTTGCTTTCTGTAATCTGTGGACTATCAGAGTGTTGATGAAACACAGAAATTGCATCGGGATTGAATACAACAGTCTCCATGAGCAGTGTCCTCCATGGGAGTAAGGTCTCAAACAGTCTACGCTTTGATCGTTCCCTGGAACACCAGTAGTAGTTTCCGATGCACATCTGGAGGCATTCTGTAATCTGTGGACTATCAGAGTGTTAATGAAACACAGAAATTGCATCGGGATTGAATACAACAGTCACCATGCGCACTTTCCTCCATAAAAGTAATGTCTCAAACAGTCTACGCTTTGATCGTTCCCTGGAAGACCAGTAGTAGTTTCCGATGCACATCTGGTGGCATTCTGTAATCTGTGGACAATCAGAGTGTTGATGAAACACAGAATTTGCATCGGGATTGAATACAACATTCACCATCCGCACTTTCCTCCATGGGAGTAATGTCTGAAACAGTCTACGCTTTGATCGTTCCATGGAAGACCAGTAGTAGTTTCCAATGCACATCTGGTGGCATTCTGTAATCTGTGGACTATCAGAGTGTTGATGAAACACAGAAAATGCATCGGGAAGAATACAACAGTCACCATGCGCACTTTCCTCCATGGGAGTAATGTCTCAAAGAGTTTAATCTTTGATCGTTCCCTGGAAGACCAGTAGTAGTTTCCGATGCACATCTGGAGGCATTCTGTAATCTGTGGACTATCAGAGTGTTGATGAAACGCAGATATTGCATCCGGATTGAATACAACAGTCACCATGCTCACATTCCTCCATAAGAGTAATGTCTCAAACAGTCTACGCTTTGTTCGTTCCCTGGAAGACCAGTAGTAGTTTCCTATGCACATCTGGAGGCTTTCTTTAATCTGTGGACTGTCAGAGTGTTGATGAAACACAGAAATTGCATCGGGATTGAATACAACACTCACCATGCACACTTTCCTCCATGGGAGTAATGTCTCAAACAGACTACGCTTTGATCGTTCCCTGTAAGAACAGTAGTAGTGTCCGATGCACATCTGGAGGCATTCTGTAACCTGTGGAGTATCAGAGTGTTGATGAAACTAAGAAATTGCATCGGGATTGAATACAACAGTCACCATGCGCACTTTCCCTCATGGGAGTAGTGTCTCAAACAGTCTAAGCTTTGATCGTTCCCTGGAAGGCCAGTAGTAGTTTCCGATGCACATCTGGTGACATTATGTAATCTGTAGACTATCAGAGTGATGATGAAACACAGAAATTGCATCGGGATTGAATACAACAGTCACCATGCGCACTTTCCTCCACGGGATGTATGTCTCATAAAATCTAAGCTTTGATCGTTCAGTGGAATACCAGTAGTAGTTTCCGATGCACATCTGGTGCATTCTGTAATCTGTGGACTATCAGAGTGTTGATGAAACACAGAAATTGCATTGGGATTGAATACAACAGTCACCATGAGCACTTTCCTCCATGTGGGTAATGTCAGAAACAGTCTACGCTTTCATCGTTCCCTGGAAGACCTGTAGTAGTTTCCGATTTACATCTCGTGGCATTCTGTAATCTGTGGACTATAAGAGTGTTGATGAAACACAGAAACTGCAACGGAATTGAATACAACAGTCTCCATGCACACTTTCCTCCATTGGAGTAATGTCTCAAACAGTCTACGCTTTGATCGTTCCCTGGAAGACCAGTAGTAGTTTCCGTTGCACATCTGGTGGCTTTCTGTAATCTGTAGACTATCAGAGTGTTGATGAAACACAGAAATTGCATCGGGATTGAATACAACAGTCACCATGAGCACTTTCCTTCATGGGAGTAATGTCTCTAAGAGTCTACGCTTTGATCGTTCCCTGGAAGAGCAGTAGTAGTTTCCGATGCACATCTGGATGCTTTTGTAATCTGTGGACTATCAGAGTGTTGATGAAACACAGAAATTGCATCGGGATTGAATACAACAGTCACCATGCGCACTTTCCTCCATGGGAGTAATGTCTCAAACCGTCTACGCTTTGATCGATCCTTGGAAGACCAGTAGTAGTTTCCGATGCATGTCTGGTGGCATTCTGTAATCTGTAGACTATCAGAGTGATGATAAAACAAAGATATTGCATCGGGATTGAATACAACAGTCACCATGCGCACTTTCCTCCATGGGAGTTATGTCTCAAACAGCCTAAGCTTTGATCGTTCCCTGGAAGACCAGTAGTAGTTTCCGATGCACATCTGGATGCTTTCTGTAATCTGTGGACTATCAGAGTGTTGATGAAACACAGAATTTGCATCGGGATTGAATACAACAGTCTCCATGAGCAGTGTCCTCCATGGGAGTAAGGTCTCAAACAGTCTACGCTTTGATCGTTCCCTGGAACACCAGTAGTAGTTTCCGATGCACATCTGGAGGCATTCTGTAATCTGTGGACTATCAGAGTGTTTATGAAGCACAGAAATTGCATCGGGATTATATACAACAGTCACCATGCGCACTTTCCTCCATAAAAGTAATGTCTCAAACAGTCTACGCTTTGATCGTTCCCTGGAAGACCAGTAGTAGTTTCCGATGCACATCTGGTGGCATTCTGTAATCTGTGGACTATCAGAGTGTTGATGAAACACAGAAATTGCATCGGGATTGAATACAACATTCACCATCCGCACTTTCCTCCATGGGAGTAATGTCTGAAACAGTCTACGCTTTGATCGTTCCCTGGAAGACCAGTAGTAGTTTCCAATGCACATCTGGTGGCATTCTGTAATCTGTGGACTATCAGAGTGTTGATGAAACACAGAAAATGCATCGGGATTGAATACAACATTCACCATGCGCACTTTCCTCCATGGGAGTAATGTCTCAAAGAGTTTAAGCTTTGATCGTTCCCTGGAAGACCAGTTGTAGTTTCCGATGCACATCTGGAGGCATTCTGTAATCTGTGGACTATCAGAGTGTTGATGAAACACAGAAACTGCATCGGGATTGAATACAACAGTCACCAAGCGCACATTCCTCCATAAAACTAATGTCTCAAACAGTCTACGCATTGATCGTTTCCTGGAAGACCAGTAGTAGTTTCCGATGATCATCTGGTTGCTTTCTGTAATCTGTGGACTATCAGAGTGTTGATGAAACACAAAAATTGCATCGGGATTGAATACAACAGTCTCCATGAACAGTTTTATCCATGGGAGTAATGTCTCAAACAGTCTACGCTTTGATCGTTCCCTGGAAGACCAGTAGAAGTTTCCGATGCACAGCTGTAGACATTTTGTAATCTGTGGACTATCAGAGTGTTGGTTAAACACAGAAATTGCATCGGGATAGAATTCAACAGTCACCATGCGCACTTTCCTCCATAAAAGTAATGTCTCTAACAGTCTACGATATGATCGTTCCCTCGAAGACCAGTAGTAGTTTCCGATGCACATCTGGTGGCATTCTGTAATCTGTGGACTATCAGAGTGTTGATGAAACACAGAAATTGCATCGGGATTGAATACAACAGTCACCATGCGCACATTCCTCCATAAGAGTAATGTCTCAAACAGTCTACGCTTTGATCGTTCCCTGGAAGACCAGTAGTAGTTTCCGATGCACATCTGGAGGCTTTCTTTAATCTGTGGACTGTCAGAGTGTTGATGAAACACAGAAATTGCATCGGGATTGAATAAAACAGTCACCATGCGCACTTTCCTCCATGGGAGTAATGTCTCAAACAGTCTACGCTTTGATCGTTCCCTGAAAGGCCAGTAGTAGTTTCCGATGCACATCTGGTGACATTATGTAATCTGTAGACTATCACAGTGTTGATGAAACACAGAATTTGCATCGGGATTGAATAGAATAGTCTCCATGCCCACTTTCCTCCATGGGAGTAATGTCTCAAACAGTCTACGCTTTGATCGTTCCCTGGAAGACCAGTAGTAGTTTCCGATGCACATCTGGAGGCTTCCTTTAATCTGTGGACTAACTGAGTGTTGATGAAACACAGAATTTGCATCGGGATTGAATACAACAGTCACCATGCGCACTTATTTCCATGGGTGTAATTCTCAATCAGTCTACGCTTCGATCGTTTCCTGGAAGACCAGTAGTAGATTCCGATGCACATCTGGTGGCATTCTGTAATCTGTGGACTATCAGAGTGTTGATGAAACAAAGAAAATGCATCTGGATTGAATACAACAGTCACCATGCACACTTTCCTCCATGGGAGTAATGTCTCAAACAGTCTACGCTATGATCGTTCCCTGGAAGACCAGTACTAGTTTCCGATGAACATCTGGAGGCATTCTGTAATCTGTGGACTATCAAAGTGTTGATGAAACACAGAAATTGCATCGGGATTGAATACAACAGTCACCATGCGCACTTTCCTCCACGGGATGTATGTCTCAAACAGACTACGCTTTGATCGTTCAGTGGAAGACCAGTAGTAGTTTCCGATGCACATCTGGTGCATTCTGTAATCTGTGAACTATCAGAGTGTTGATGAAACACAGAAATTACATCAGGATTGAATACAACAGTCACCATGAGCACTTTCCTCCATGTGGGTAATGTCAGAAACAGTCTACTCTTTCATCGTTCCCTGGAAGACCAGTAGTAGTTTCCGATTTACATCTCGTGGCATTCTATAATCTGTGGACTATCAGAGTGTTGATGAAACACTGAAACTGCATCGGAATTGAATACAACAGTCTCCATGCACACTTTCCTCCATTGGAGTAATGTTTCAAACAGTCTACGCTTTGATCATTCTCTGGAAGACCAGTAGTAGTTTCCGATGCACATCTGGTGGCATTCTGTAATCTGTAGACTATCAGAGTGTTGATGAAACACAGAAATTGCATCGGGATTGACTACAACAGTCACCATTAGCACTTTCCTCCATGGGAGTAATGTCTCTAAGAGTCTACGCTTTGATCGTTCCCTGGAAGACCAGTAGTAGTTTCCGATGCACATCTGGATGCTTTTGTAATCTGTGGACTATCAGTGTGTTGATGAAACACAGAAATTGCATCGGGATTGAATACAACAGTCACCATGCGCACTTTCCTCCATAAAACTAATGTCTCAAACAGTCTACGCATTGATCGTTCCCTGGAAGACCAGTAGTAGTTTCCGATGATCATCTGGTTGCTTTCTGTAATCTGTGGACTATCAGAGTGTTGATGAAACACAAAAATTGCATCGGGATTGAATACAACAGTCTCCATGAACAGTTTTATCCATGGGAGTAATGTCTCAAACAGTCTACGCTTTGATCGTTCCCTGGAAGACCAGTAGAAGTTTCCGATGCACAGCTGGAGGCATTTTGTAATCTGTGGACTATCAGAGTGTTGGTTAAACACAGAAATTGCATCGGGATAGAATTCAACAGTCACCATGCGCACTTTCCTCCATAAAAGTAATGTCTCTAACAGTCTACGATATGATCGTTCCCTGGAAGACCAGTAGTAGTTTCCGATGCACATCTGGTGGCATTCTGTAATCTGTGGACTATCAGAGTGTTGATGAAACACAGAAATTGCATCGGGATTGAATACAACAGTCACCATGCGCACATTCCTCCATAAGAGTAATGTCTCAAACAGTCTACGCTTTGATCGTTCCCTGGAAGACCAGTAGTAGTTTCCGATGCACATCTTGAGGCTTTCTTTAATCTGTGGACTGTCAGAGTGTTGATGAAACACAGAAATTGCATCGGGATTGAATAAAACAGTCACCATGCGCACTTTCCTCCATGGGAGTAATGTCTCAAACAGTCTACGTTTTGATCGTTCCCTGTTAGACCAGTAGTAGTGTCCGATGCACATCTAGAGGCATTCTGTAATCTGTGGAGTATCAGAGTGTTGATGAAACTAAGAAATTGCATCGGGATTGAATACAACAGTCACCATGCGCACTTTCCCTCATGGGAGTAATGTCTCAAACAGTCTACGCTTTGATCGTTCCCTGAAAGGCCAGTAGTAGTTTCCGATGCACATCTGGTGACATTATGTAATCTGTAGACTATCACAGTGTTGATGAAACACAGAATTTGCATCGGGATTGAATACAACAGTCTCCATGCCCACTTTCCTCCATGGGAGTAATGTCTCAAACAGTCTACGCTTTGATCGTTCCCTGGAAGACCAGTAGTAGTTTCCGATGCACATCTGGAGGCTTTCTTTAATCTGTGGACTAACTGAGTGTTGATGAAACACAGAATTTGCATCGGGATTGAATACAACAGTCACCATGCGCACTTATTTAAATGGGTGTAATTCTCAATCAGTCTACGCTTCGATCGTTTCCTGGAAGACCAGTAGTAGATTCCGATGCACATCTGGTGGCATTCTGTAATCTGTGGACTATCAGAGTGTTGATGAAACAAAGAAAATGCATCTGGATTGAATACAACAGTCACCATGCACACTTTCCTCCATGGGAATAATGTCTCAAACAATCTACGCTATGATCGTTCCCTGGAAGACCAGTACTAGTTTCCGATGAACATCTGGAGGCATTCTGTAACCTGTGGACTATCAAAGTGTTGATGAAACACAGAAATTGCATCGGGATTGAATACAACTGTCACCATGCGCACTTTCCTCCACGGGATGTATGTCTCAAACAGACTACGCTTTGATCGTTCAGTGGAAGACCATTAGTAGTTTCCGATGCACATCTGGTGCATTCTGTAATCTGTGAACTATCAGAGTGTTGATGAAACACAGAAATTGCATTAGGGATTGAATACAACAGACACCATGAGCACTTTCCTCCATGTGGGTAATGTCAGAAACAGTCTACTCTTTCATCGTTCCCTGGAAGACCAGTAGTAGTTTCCGATTTACATCTCGTGGCATTCTATAATCTGTGGAGTATCAGAGTGTTGATGAAACACAGAAATTGCATCTGGTTTTGAATACCACAGTTACATTGCGCACATTCCTCCATTGGAGTAATGTCTCAAACAGTCTAGGCTTTGATCGTTCCCTGGAAGACCAGTAGTAGTTTCCATTGCACATCTGGTGGCATTCTGTAATCTGTAGACTATCAGAGTGTTGATGAAACACAGAAATTGCATCGGGATTGAATACAACAGTCACCATTAGCACTTTCCTCCATGGGAGTAATGTCTCTAAGAGTCTACGCTTTGATCGTTCCCTGGAAGACCAGTAGTAGTTTCCGATGCACATCTGGATGCTTTTGTAATCTGTGGACTATCAGTGTGTTGATGAAACACAGAAATTGCATCGGGATTGATACAACAGTCACCATGCGCACTTTCCTCCATGGGAGTAATGTCTCAAACCGTCTACGGTTTGATCGATCCCTGGGAGACCAATAGTAGTTTCCGATGCATATCTGGTGGCATTCTGTAATCTGTAGACTATCAGAGTGTTGATAAAACAAAGATATTGCATCGGGATTGAATATAACAGTCACCATGCGCACTTTCCTCCATGGGAGTAATGTCTCTAACAGCCTACGCTTTGATCGTTCCCTGGAAGACCAGTAGTAGTTTCCGATGCACATCTGGATGCTTTCTGTAATCTGTGGAATATCAGAGTGTTGATGAAAGACAGAAATTGCATCGGGATTGAATACAACAGTCTCCATCAGCAGTTTCCTCCATGGGAGAAATGTCTCAAACAGTCTACGCTTTGATTGTTCCCTTGAACACCAGTAGTAGTTTCCGATGCACATCTGGAGGCATTCTGTAATCTGTGGACTATCAGAGTGTTAATGAAACACAGAAATTGCATCGGGAATGAATACAACAGTCACCATGCGCACATTCCTCCATAAAAGTAATGTCTCAAACAGTCTACGCTTTGATCGTTCCCTGGAAGACCAGTAGTAGTTTCCGATGCACATCTGGTAGCATTCTGTAATCTGTGGATTATCAGAGTGTTGATGAAACACAGAAATTGCATCGGGATTGAATACAACATTCACCATCCGCACTTTCCTCCATGGGAGTAATGTCTGAAGCAGTCTACGCTTTGATCGTTCCCTGGAAGACCAGTAGTAGTTTCCAATGCACATCCGGTGGCATTCTGTAATCTGTGGACTATCCGAGTGTTAATGAAACACAGAAAATGCATCGGGATTGAATACAACAGTCACCATGCGCACATTCCTCCATTAAACTAATGTCTCAAACAGTCTACGCTTTGATCGTTCCCTTGAAGACCAGTAGTAGTTTCCGATGCACATCTGGATACTTTCTGTAATATGTGGACTATCAGAGTGTTGATGAAACACAAAAATTGCATCGGGATTGAATACAACAGTCACCATGCGCACTTTCCTCCATAAAAGTAATGTATCAAACAGTCTACGCTTTGATCGTTCCCTGGAAGACCAGTAGTAGTTTCCGATGCACATCAGGTGGCATTCTGTAATATGAGGACTATCAGAGTGTTGATGAAACACAGAAATTGCATCGGGATTGAAGACAACAGTCACCAT
>NW_026063131.1:0-19957 GCF_023897955.1 Schistocerca gregaria | reverse complement strand
ATGTTACAGGTTGCAGTCACTGCCAGCTTGGACTACTGCTGTAATCAATCCCATCAACGCTCAGTTGGAGTCAGAGCACTCTGCAAGAAGATGGGAGTGTGCAGCAGCTTGTTGACAGTTACCCTTTTTCACGTGCTATCGGCATGGAGCTCTCTCTGATTGAGGAACAGTGCGTCAACATCGAGTTTGTTGCAAAGGTAGGCAAGAATGGCTGTGAGATTTTTGAGGGTTTGAAACAGGTTTACGGACACAATTCTCTAAAGGAACCGACCATGAACAAGTGGTTAAAAAGGTTCTGGGGTGGTCGAGAAGAAGTGAACGATGACCAACGCCCGTTGACATCGAGTTCTGATGCAAATGTTGAACGAATTCGGGCTCGTGTTCTTAAAGACTGTAGATTGACAGTCAGAATTCTTGCGGATGAGCTGTCAATTCCCAAAACAATCGTTCACGAAATCCTGACACAAAAACTTGAAATGAAGAAATTGTGTGCAAAAATCGTACCGAAGCTCTTGAAGCCAGAACAGAAAGCAAAGAGGGTCGAGTGCTGTAAGGATTAGTTGGAAGCAGAGGAACGAGGAGACTTTCTGAACCGACTCCTGGTTTTACGAATTCGACATGGAGCTCAAATCTCAAAGCAAGGAATGGAAACTAGCAGGAGAACCGAGAACAAAAAAGTAGCGAAAATCGAGGTCCAATGTGAAGACAATGTTGATTGTTTTTTTTTTTTTTATTATTATTCTAGGGGCTTTTTTCACAAGGCATTTCACCCTCCCGGCCAGAGAGTGAAAGGAAATTTTTACGTTGAAGTTTTGACATGTGTCGGAGCTCATGTGGCAAGAGTTCGACCAAAGTTGGCAAAAGGGGCAGGTGGATCCTTCATCACAACAATGCGCCCACTCACATGTCGCTCGTTGTGTGCGAGTTTTTGGCCCGAAGCTGAATCACCATGACAGACCACCGGATTTAGTCCCATGTGACTTCTTCATGTTTCCAAAATGCAAAATGGTGTTTCAGGGGTGGCACTTGGGAGATGTGGAAACGACACGCAACTAAACAACATCACAACTGAAGACTTTCAGCAATGTTATCAACAGTGGAAACGGCATTGGCAGAAGTGTATCACATCTCAGGGCGAGTACTTTCAAGGAGACTATATTGTAATACCTGAATAATTGTAAAATAAAGTTATCATTCAACTTATATACGTATTTTCCAGACAAACCTCGTAGATTAGGAAATGAGACACTGAAGATAATAGAAGTGTTTTGTTATTTGGGTA
The DNA here is from genome assembly GCF_023897955.1 of Schistocerca gregaria. Taxonomy (NCBI): domain Eukaryota; kingdom Metazoa; phylum Arthropoda; class Insecta; order Orthoptera; family Acrididae; genus Schistocerca; species Schistocerca gregaria. The sequence goes on along the minus strand of NW_026063131.1, from coordinate 18,675 downwards.
ACAAAATTATTGATGATGGCTGACAGAGAGAGGATATAAAATGCAGGCTGGACTGTCTGATGGACAGAATACCTGAGAAAGAGAAATAAGTTAAGAGTGGATCTAAATGTAAATGTTAAGGATTCTTTTGTGGAGGTATCTGCCTGAAGTGTAGCCCTGCTCCGAAACGAGATGTGAACAACAAGCAGTTGAAGCTAGAAAAGGATAGTATCTTTTGAAATGTGTTTCTAGGAAGAAATATTGATGATTACATGGATAAAACATAAGGTAAACTCTGCCCATCGGTACTGGCCGACCACCGTGTCATTGTCTGCCAATGACGTCCAGCACACCACTATCCTGCCTGTGTCAGTTTTCTTTACCTCGAGCCCTGCTTGCTTCAGTAGCTCCTCAGTTGGCATCACAAGGGTGAATGTACACCGTCCCAATCCTCTCACCCAGGAAAAATCCCTGGCAGTACCGGGAACTAAATCTGCGTCCTCCCCATGATAGGCAGCAGCAGTGGACACAAGGTTACGGAGGTGGATAGATGACTCGGACTGGCGCTAGATACCCTCTGTGATGCACCTCAAGGTGGCTTATGGAATATTTATGCAGTTGCACATCAAATTATTAGGAAGATGGTACTGAATGAAATTGAGGAGAAAATAAATTTCCAGCAAAACTTGACTAAAAGAAGGAACTGGTTGTTAAGACATACCATGATGCATCAAGGAATCATCACTTTGGTATTGGTGGGATTTGGGAGAGGGGAGGAAAAACTGTTGAGGGGGAAATACAGTAAGCAGGTTCAAATAGGTGTAGGCTTGTATGACAGACTACCATAGAGAGCTGCATCAAACCAGTCTTTAGACTGAAGACCACAATAACAGAAACAGTTGGCTGTATGTAGGAATTTTCTGTGGCCAGGAAAGCAATGAGAAAGGATTTTCTGATAAAGAAAACTGAAAACACTATACATTTATGTGGTGTAAAATGTTTCTTGCGCTGTTTATGAATCCAGAGAAATCTTATATTAGTTCTTTTAGCATAAAAAACCTGTTCTCTCACCCACTACATGCAAATGACTAGTCCTACATAAAAAATGAACAGGATCTTTTTGTGGGAAATTTAATGCAGTCATTTTTTTGGGGGGGGGGGGGATACATTTTTGATAGAGGCCATAGTTTATGAATTATTCAACAAAAAGTACAAAAATGGCATTCAAATGCATTTTTCTTGAATAAGACAAAAACTATGGTCTCCAACAAAATCTTATTCCAGTTCAAAATTTAATGTAGTTAATTTTCATACAAAAACGTCCTGTCCATTGTTTTTGTAGGCCTAACAGTGTGCATGTAGGGACGAGAGAAGATTAAAATCATGGGTGTGGTTCTTGAAGATGTTGCAGGTTCCATAGAACTTTAAGGCAGGGGCAGTTGAATAACCCTGTGTATGATCCAGACGATTCAACAACATTCTTAACACACCTCATGCTCAAACATGGCTGCTGATAGAAAACAGGTGATTCATATAAGCTTTGTGTATCCCCATTATGTGACTGCAGTAAAGAAGACGTTGTGGGATGTTCTCTGTCAACTTTTTTACCCACATTGGTATGCCAAGAGAAATTAAAATATACAAGGTATGCCAGAAAAGTGGGAAAAGGAGTCATGAAAACATTTCTTCAGACCAAAATTTGTTTTCCAAAATTTGTTTTTTGAAGAAATACTTTTTTTATCAGACATTTGTCATAGCAGTAAGCCAACTTTTTTATGCACTTTTCACAGAAAGGTACCACCAGTGAAGAACTCCAATACTGATCACACTTTCTTACATCATCATTGGTGTTGAAGCACCTTCATCCTGATTGATGATGAAGTAAAAGTGGTAGTCAGAAGATGTGAGATCAGCACTGATTGGCAGATGGTTGAACTGTTCCAAGCTGAATTGTTTAGTAAGGTTTGCAGTGCCACCAGCAGAAATGAAATGTGATGCCATGAAGCAACATAATGATTCAACTGAGAATTTTGCATCTTTTGTTTTGAATAGTGTGATGGAGTTCTCTTGGTGTTTTGCACTATCATATCGCTTTCATGGTTTCAGCTCTGAGAAGGAACTCAACAAGCAGAATGCCTTGTTGGTCATAGAATCCATTTCACCTGATTTTTTTTGCACTGACGACTTCATTCTGATTTCTTATTTTGGGGGGTGGGGAGGAGGAGTATTGTTGGATTCTAAGTTCCTTCACTCCATAGATTGTTGTTTTCATTTTGGAGTGTCATGAAAAACCAAAGGTTCAACACCAGTCATGACTATTTAGGAATTCATCTTACTCATCACTGTATTCAGTACTGAAATGTCAAAACCCTACCAAGGTACATAATTTTGTAAGCATTTTTGGAACACAATTCACAAAATTTTAAGCAATTTATGACTCAGTCGTGCAAAACAGTTTTTGAAATACATTTTTATTGTGAACCATCTGTTTTCATGAATTTTCTCACTCATACAATCAGTGACAACAGAAGGCTGTCCAACACATGTTTCATTTTGAATGTTTGTTCAACTGTCTCATCCACTTTCTCACCATAAATGTCTACAAGTTGATGAATTTCAGCTGGCTTAATGTTCTGTGTGTTGAAACACAACATAACAGAGCACACTTCACAGTCACTGGGCTCAGAGGTTGTCTTAAACATTTTGACTGATCACTAACAAATATAAATACCACAAAATTCACGTCCAGTGTCAACTGTGGAATGACAATGAACCAGATACACCATTACAGAGCCTCCACCAGCTTCAACAGTCCGCTACTGGCATGCACTGTCCATGGATTCAATAGGATGTTTCCATGCCTGTACGTGTCCATCTGCGCGACACACTTTGAAACGAGACTCGTCCAACCAGGCAACATGTTTTCAGTCATCAACAGTCCAATATCAGTGTTGATGGACCCAAGTGAGGCAAAAATCTTAGTGTCGTGCAGTCATCAAGGGTACACAAGTGGACCTTCAGCTACGAAAGTTCATATCGATGATGGTTCACACTCTGACACTTGTTGATGGCCCAACATTGAAATATGCAGCGATTTGCAGAAGGGTTGCACTTTGAATGATTCTCTTCAGTTGTTGGATCTTTTCTCAGTTGCAACATTGTTGGAGATCTGATGTTTTACCAGATTCTTGATATTCACTGTATGCTGGTGAAAATAACCACTTCATTGTTACCTTGGAGATGCTTTGTCCCATTGCTCATACACCAACTATAACACCACATTCAAATTCATGTAAATCTTGATAAGCTGCCAGTGTAGCAGCACTAACCAATCTAGCATCTGTGCCAGACACTTGTTGTCTTATATAGGCATTGCCCACTGCAGTGCTATATTCTGTATGTTTAGATATCCCTGTATTTGAATACGCATGCCTATGCCTGTTTTGTTGGCAATTCAGAGTATATACATATCCTGTGAGAAGATAATGATATGTTACCAATCCACATACTGTGATGGAAGAGGTACATGATAGGGAATGTGTTGTGTTGTTTGGCGGTTGATGGTATTCTGGGAACATTCTTTCCTCAGAAAAAAAGTTACCTTGATATGCTCAGGCTGTTACTATGACTGACTGCCAAGACACAGTCTTTTTCCAGTAATATGGTGCACTGCCACATTGGGCTCAGACTGTGGAAGATGTTGTGGACCAGGTGTTAAGGGGTATGCTGACTTGGCAGGGGTGGTCCTATTCCCTGGTGTTCTAGACCACCAGGCATTAGAAAGGTGGGCTTGTCTCTATCAGCATATACCAAGGACAGAGTCTACCAAGCAGCTGTCAAACACATCAAAAATTTAATGAACAAAATCATTTCTGCCTTGCCACAGGTAATGCAGATACAATGTGCTGAATGTGGATAGATCCTGATAACAGACTGGAAATTGTGCCTGCCACCACTGGTGCACACATGTTGAAATTGATTAAATTGCATAAAAACTTTGTGACGCTATGTCACATAAGCGAAACATGGTGTGAATACCTTAGGTCTAATTAGTTTGGATGCTGTAACTTTTGAGACACTCTGTATATCCTCTGCCCATTGCAGGTTAAAAACCTTATTGTGCTGTCAGAGCCCTTGATATGTTCTCAGAAAGAGGCAAAACCACCACACATTTCAAGTCACCTGCTGTCCAGTTTGTGTGGTGTTTGCTCCACTGACAACATGTACATTTTTATGCCTCAGTAGTCTTCTGCAAGGGACCCATTGCATGAAACTTGCCATCACAATATTTGGCTGAAAACTAGTAGAGATAGGTCTGCAGTGATTCCTGTTGTGTTTGAGACTGACTGTCAATGGCAACTTACAACGTTCATCTCTATGACTAACTATTAGTTAGGATCTTAATGTGGCCCCTTTAATTATTATGCCACATTATGCAGTTGCAAGTGGTACAACATTCCTTGTAGACACGCTGGATAGTCTTCACTGGTATCAGGTATCAGTTACACTCCAACTACTGCACTTCAAAGGGACCTGTGTGCTCTTTTAAGATGGCGACTAATATGTTGTCTGGTGAACTTATAAGGTTGTTACACAATTTTTATAGTACACTCCAAGGAAAGAAGAAAGTTGCACCACACAGGAACTATCCAAAGGGTTGAAAGGAGTAGATTTGTGATGTTCATGTGCAGAGAAACATATGATTACAATTTCAGAACACTTGGATGAGTTATTCAAGAGGAAGAGCATCACAAACTGAGGGAGTCATTAATGCATTGACAACCTGTAGCCCATATGCAAGCAGTAATTCGGTTTGATATTGGTTGATACAGGTGTTGGATGTGCTCCTGGGGGATATCATGCCAAATTCTGTCTAAATTGTGGACTGGAGCATTGAAATCTCAATATGTTTGGAGGGCCCTGCCCGTAGCACTCCATTCTCAATTGGGTGTGGCAGGTCTCGGAAAGCATAAAGACAAGCAGTAAAAGCTCTTGTCATGTGCAGGTAGGCATATCTGACTGAGATGTAGACTCAACATCGTCTGCAATGAAGGGCAATAAAACAGTGTGTAGCACATCGTTGACATAGCACTGTGGATGAAAACTGAAGGGATGTTGCTACAAAACTAATGGCACCCAAGGCGATTGCTCTTGATTATCGGGTCATCTCCAGGCACATCTTTGGACTGGAATCTCAATGACAGGAATGGATTCAACTGAGACAAATGGCCAGCAAAGACATGTCTGGAGATGCTTTGGACAGCAGTGTGATACCAACCTGACTATTGCTTGATTACCAGGCGTGATTGACTGGGATTCCATTTTTATTTTGTAGATGGACCTCTTTTTGGTTTTCATCTGTTGCTTTCTTACAACAATGTTCTCAGTACCATTCTGTTGCCTTTCACAGCCAGCCATCCTTGTGAGGAGTGGCACCTTATATTGCCCCTGTGTATCGAGAGAGTGACTCAAGCCTGTACAGTGACAGATTGTCTGAAACAGTTCAGTCGAGTACATAGTTCTAATTTTTCACCCACCAGAGTCCAGTAGTGCACAGACTTTCAAGAAACAGGTCAAGAGAATGATTTTTGGGACTTTTTCTGTTTATTTCTTGATGGCTCTTTTGTTTGTACACTTTTGTATATGCTCATAGCAATGTGAATGAGGTCTGTAGTAAATATGTATATCATTGTTCTACTGATGTACACTGTACAGTGGGGAGTTTGGTATCATAATTTGTTAAGTAAGTTTATAGTGAAAGGAAAGCCAATTCAAGTGCAAATGAATATAGTTTACATTATTAACAAAGTATAAAGTATCAGACTGTTTAATATTTATTTTGGGAAAGTACAGTTTGAAAGTGTGTTATTTGTTAGTCGTGAAAAGTGAGGACTAATGTGGGAGAATAATGTTTTTCTATTGGCTTTAAAGAAAACTGACCAATCAGAAAGTTCCGCAGTATTCTTCGTGCATTTTTCTCCTGGATATATAGAATGCTTACAGCATTGTAAGGATTCAGAGCCCTGCCTTTCAATGTTATGGTCACGTGTAGTATGAGCTGCAAAGGAAGCTATAATTTGCCAGCTTTAGTTGTGCTACATGTTTCAAAAGTGTAGGTATATTTATTCTGGTGTGTTTTTTAGAAACTTTGGCTTTTAAAGTAACTTTGTGTACGAGAAAAGACAGTAATTCCACGTGGCAGATTGGTGACTAAAATCGTGAGTGCATTGCACGTTGATAATCTTAATACTATGGTGAGCATTTCCATTTAAAAACAATCCATGCTTAGTAGCTCTTCAGATTTCGGGAAATGTGTTCACATAAACTTGCTAATGTAAATGAAAGGATCTGTGCATGACAATGTTAAGATTAGCTCGGGCTTGGCAGTGAACGTCTACATTATCAATGTTCAAAGTTTTTCCAGTATGATCTTTTCCCGATTCTTAAAATAGTTAAATTGTATGCAGCCTGGTGTGAGTTGCAGTACGTTAGGCCTCTGCTCGCATTTCCTGCCAGCCAACTGCTGCAACCAGTTGACAGGCAGGTGCTGGTAAAAAGCAACTGTGCCGCCAAACTTGGCTTACATTTCAGCAATATAATGCCTGCCTGTGCATGGTGAGAATTTCTAGTGCTTCTTTCATGCTTTCCAAACTCTACCTTGGCCAGCAACGTCACCAGATGTCTCTCCAACTGAGAATGTTTGGAGCATTATGGGCTGGAGCCTCCAACTAGCACCGAGCGAGGTGGCGCACACTGGACTCGCATTCGGGAGGACGATGGTTCAATCCCGTCTCCAGCCATCCTGATTTAATTTTTCCGTGATTTCCCTGAATCGTTTCAGGCAAATGCCAGGATTGTTCCTTTGAAAGGGCACGGCCAATTTCCTTCCCCATGCTTCCCTAACACAAGCTTGTGCTCCGTCTCTAATGGCCTCGTTGTCGACGGGACGTTAAACAACAATAACCTAACCTAACCTCCAACTAGCTTGGGATTTTCACAATATAATTCACCAACTGGGCAGAATTTGCCACAATATCCCTCAGGAGAACTCTGTCAATCAATACCAAGCTGAATAATTGCTTGCATAAAAGCTGGAGGTGGACCAATGTGTTCTCAATTTGTGAAGCTCTTTCTGTGGAATACATAATGCAGTTTTTCTGAGAATCTAATGATTTGTTTGTTGGTACCTGTACATCACTCTTACTGGTCTGCATCCCATTCAGAAAATTCCTTTGTAGTGCCTTTTTTTATGTCTTAGAGTCTACAAAATGCATCTGAACATTTGGTGAAAGGTCTCGGAAAGAAACAAGAGTTATAAACAAAATGCTTTTACTGACCTTCAGAGTAATCACCATTACCTACAACAGACTTCTGACTTCAGTTGTCAATCTGTAGGAAATAGTCAGCCAACGCTTCTTGTGGAATCACTTAAAGCACCATGGGCACACAATGCTGGATGTCTGCATCATTGCCAGAGATGATACCTGATGTCAGTACTACCCAGAGACTATGCAGCAGTAAGTGATATGGTGTTCATTGTCTTCCCAACATCCCACAGGTAGAAATTCATCATGGGTCAAGCCCTTTCCATCAAAAATTGTGATTGATACATCTTAATCTCAGAGTTTTTTTATCAAACATTTTTTGGGATGCAGGGAAGATGATGAACGCTGTTGCTCGATCTTTGGATTGTACTGGTGGCTCTGCCTCTCATCTGTAATAGCGCAGATGTCCAACAATGGATGAAAACTGTGTGTTCAGGGACTCCACAAGAATTGTTTGCAGACTGTTTCCAATAGCTTTACAACAAATGTCAGAATTGTTTTGTAGCTAATGGTGATTACTTTGTAACTTATATTCCCCTCATTTTCTGAGACTATTCACCAAACTTTCCAGATATACCTTGTACAGGAAGCAATAGACACATTATTCTCTTACATATACCATCAAGTAATATGTGTATGAAGATAGGTCACATTTTGGCCAAAGAATGTGTTGCTGAGAACTAAACAGGCATGTAGAACAGGTTGAATATGGGTTAGCTTTGAGGTAACAGTCATTGTTGCCTGGTATTTGCAGAGAATAATCCCATATGAAGAGGATTGAGGAAAGAGCATGTAAAAGGCACGTTATAAAATATGTGAGGAGGGGAGGCAAATAACCTAGAGTAGCATCTATCGACCCACTTCACTGAGTGGTCAGCACATCTGACTGCCATGCAGTTCATTTCCCAGCCATGTCAGATATTCTCTCTGCTCAGGGAGTGGGTGATATGTTGTCCTTATCATTGATTCATCATTGCCAGCATGAAAGTCACCCACCGTGGTATCAACAGAAAAGACCTGCAACTTGGCAGCCAAACATACCCACCAAGTGACTCCCAGGTATCAATGTCCATATGATCACTTCATTCCACCTAGAGCAGTAGAAAGGGAAACTTACCAAAGAGGAGTAATGGCCAAGTATGCTAAATGTGTTGGGCTATAAACAAACAAGGATACTTTTTCAAAATTTAAAAGCTTTTGTCTAGATTGGTCACCAAAGTCTGAACATTATGGCCTTTCCTCAGAAACATACAGTGATCAGAAGTCCAAAGTAGCAACCGAAAAGATATCTTATAGTACACTGATAAGATATGAGGCTCTTCTGAAATTGTCTATGGAGGTTTTTCATTTTCTCCTACATAAAGGATGAAATGAACTCCACTGACAAAATTCAGGTGGTGGTTCAAGGATGTTTTATGAGTATTTTGGTACAATGGACCATTGGTCTCCTGTGGCTCACAGAGGAGCAATAATGTGATTATGATTTATTTAGTTTGCTACCTTCACTCCTGAACTACCATCTATATGACGATGACATCCAACTGTACATAAGTGCAAGCCCCAAAAACATTGCTCACACAGTGGTGAATATGAACGCAGATCTTTGCTCTGTTTCTAGATGGGCACAGAACTTAGGTCTGAAACTAAACCCCAAGAAATCCCAGGTCATACTTATATCTCATCCATAGTTAATCAGCCGGTACTTTCGCAAAACAGTCCCTAAAATACTCCTCAATGGTACCCAACCACCATACCAAAAAACAGTAAAAGACCTTGGATGCAAACATAAACTGGGAAGAACAAACAGTCACAGCTTGCCGGAAATTGCTCTCCTCCCTACATGCAATTCAAAAATTTAGAGAAATATTTCCAACACATGTTAAACAAAAATTAGTCCAAATACTAGTCTTGCCTAATCTTTCCTACTGCAATGTAGTTCAACACAGCATGAATAGTGAAAATTCTGGATGGCTCGAGCTAGTGATGAATGCTTGCGTTAGATACGTGTGCAATATACGGTTGTATGATCATATCAGTCCTTCATACTCCCAGCTAGGTTGGATACGCCCACATAAGGCACGCGATCTGCAAACGATGTGCTTACTTCATCGATTTCTTAGCCACTGGTGCCCCCAATAATTATCTTGTCACATTAAACACCTATCATCATTCCACAATCGCAATACCAGATCGGATACATCTAGCATCTTGGCTGTACCTTTACATAACACAAAATCTTTCTCCGTGTCATTCTCCATCTCAGCCATACGACTATGGAACGTGCTCCCCTGTGATCTGCATCTTATCCAGAACTACTCAACATTCAAGAGGAAACTCAAAACTTATATATTAGGGACGGTATAGCTACCATTGTTGTGCCCCTCCCATCTTTTTCTTTCTCCTCTCCAACACATATTTGAATTTTACCATTCTACCTCGCTTCCTCTAACCTATCTACCTCTTATATATCTCTTTCACCCCATTCTATCATCTTATGTCTCTGCTCGATGAGAATAACTAACAAGCTGCAAGAATATAACGAGAAAATTCCCAACTAACAATGGGACTGACATTCACAAAAGAAAAGTATGTTTACTTTCATATACACTCCTGGATATTGAAATAAGAACACCGTGAATTCATTGTCCCAGGAAGGGGAAACTTTATTGACACATTCCTGGGTTCTGATACATCACATGATCACACTGACAGAACCACAGGCACATAGACACAGGCAACAGAGCATGCACAATATCGGCACTAGTACAGTGTATATCCACCTTTCGCAGCAATGCAGTCTGCTATTCTCCCATGGAGACGATCGTAGAGATGCTGAATGTAGTCCTGTGGAACGGCTTGCCATGCCATTTCCACCTGGCGCCTCAGTTAGACCAGCGTTCGTGCTGGACGTGCAGACCGCGTGAGACGACGCTTCATCCAGTCCCAAACATGCTCAATGGGGGACAGATCCGGAGATCTTGCTGGCCAGGGTAGTTGACTTACACCTTCTAGAGCACGTTGGGTGGCACGGAATACATGCGAACGTGCATTGTTCTGTTGGAACAGCAAGTTCCCTTGCCGGTCTAGGAATGGTACAACGAGGGGTTCGATGACGGTTTGCATGTACCGTGCACTATTCAGTGTCCCCTCGACGATCACCAGAGGTGTACGGCCAGTGTAGGAGATCGCTCCCCACACCATGATGCCGGGTGTAGGCCCTGTGTGCCTCGGTCGTATGCAGTCCTGATTGTGGCGCTCACCTGCACGGCGCCAAACACGCATACGACCGTCAATGGCACCTAGGCAGAAGCTACTCTCATCGCTGAAGACGACACGTCTCCATTCGTCCCTCCATTCACGCCTGTCACGACACCACTGGAGGCGGGCTGCACGATGTTGGGGCGTGAGCGGAAGACGGCCTAACGGTGTGCGGGACCGTAGCCCAGCTTCATGGAGACGGTTGCGAATGGTCCTCGCCGATACCCCAGGAGCAACAGTGTCCCTAATTTGCTGGGAAGTGGCGGTGCGGTCCCCTACGGCACTGCGTAGGATCCTACGGTCTTGGCGTGCATCCGTGCGTCGCTACGGTGCGGTCCCAGGTCGACGGGCACGTGCACCTTCCGCCGACCACTGGCGACAACATCGATGTACTGTGGAGACCTCACGCCCCACGTGTTGAGCAATTCGGCGGTACGTCCACCCGGCCTCCCGCATGCCCACTATACGCCCTCGCTCGCTCAAAGTCCGTCAACTGCACATACGGTTCACGTCCACGCTGTCGCGGCATGCTACCAGTGTTAAAGACTGCGATGGAGCTCCGTATGCCACGGCAAACTGGCTGACACTGACGGCGGCGATGCACAAATGCTGCGCAGCTAGCGCCATTCGACGGCCAACACCGCGGTTCCTGGTGTGTCCGCTGTGCTGTGCGTGTGATCATTGCTTGTACAGCCCTCTCGCAGTGTCCGGAGCAAGTATGGTGGGTGTGACACGCCGGTGTCAATGTGTTCTTTTTTCCATTTCCAGGAGTGTACATAGTCATCATCATTATTATTATTATTATTCTTGATTGTTATAATAATTTTTTTATTGTTGTAATTATCATTGTACTACTGTTACAATCTCTATTTTTTTCTTTAATATCAATACTGCATAATACATTATATGTCCTTAATGTTCTGTAGAAACTGTAACTCGTTCAAACTGAGTATGCCTGGTTAGGTGTAAGAGGAGGACTGAAGGCCCTAATCTTGCCAGGTAAAATAAATGCATGAATAAATTCATTTCTCCTGAAAATACACTGTCCAGACACGTTAATGTGACTCTCGTCAAAACCTGGAATAACCTCTTTTTGCGGTGTCCACCATTACGAGACGTGCAGGAAGAGTTTCAATGAAATGATCATATGGCATTAATGACTGGCAGACCCGCAGACCCCATCTGGGCTTGATCAGTTGCCTACTGCAATTCTTTTCGTTTTACGCTGCTTTTGAGACATGCTTGTTGATGACAAGAACAACACAACGCCCACTTTCCGAGGAGACAAAAATCCTGTATGCAGCTGGGAATCAAACTGCCCCCCCCCCCTCCCCACGTGGCTGTGAGGTTCTGTATTAACAGGGGTGTGGAGCCATGCTGATTCCATTGCCAAGTCCAGCTGTTCTAGGTTTTTCATGTGAGGATCCACGGACAATACAGCCTGGCAGAGGGGTTCCAACAGATTCTCGGTTGGTTTCAATTCGAGGACTTCGGTGGCTAGAGGCATGTGATAAACTCGTCCTGGTGCTGTTTGAACCGCACATGTACACTGCAAGCTGTGTGTACAAGTGGACACGGCCCTCGAGGACAGACGGATACATCTGTTTCTCCATTGTGCCTCCCAGAGTAGCATCACCACCACAGAATGCAACAGACTCCCTCCCTGGTGTGCTCCCTTCTGACAGATGTCGCAGTGTTTTGCTTTCAGTCATTTAACAATGGCCATATGTCGTTTGGAAAAGCCTCTCGGTTCATCTGGGTGGTCAGTTGTTCGACAGCTGACATTCACCCCCGTCATCTGTGGCCCACAACTGCACCACAGTATCCTCAGCACCGATTGTGAATAGCGCCATTTTGCTGAGCACAGTATACTTTAACCACATTGACATGCGAACAGTTTACAGACTTAGTCATTGCAAAATGATTTGTCTCTTTCCCAAAAAGCCAGTGACCGTGCACATTTCGACATCATCTTGTCTCACTGTACAGTGACAATTGCACTGTTTTCAGTGGCTCCCAACATGCTTTATATACCGTTTACTGCTAGTGGTGGCGTCTGTCATCTGTGAGAGGTTACTGCATGTCGATTTTGGTCACATTAATGTGATGGACCGGACCGTGTACCTTCACAATAAAAAAAACCTGGTGTAGCATATCAGCTGTATTCCGTCCCAAAATACACAAGTTTATTCCACAGAAACTGAAAATTTCTAAATTTGTACCCCTGTTGAGAAAGAGTGATAAGTTTAAAACACTAAACTACAGACCTGTCTCCCTTCTCACCACTACATATGAACACTTTTACTACATATGAACACTTTTCACATTCTCCCATGCAACGTGGCTACTAGACCTCACTTAATGCGAAATCTTTAGGTTCTATCTCATTCCAAGTCACAAAAGCCGGCAAAAAAGTCAGTAATCGATAAATAAAACATGAATTGTATTGCTTCTTACTAGCTTTTACATCAACTTAGAAGCTTCTTCTGTGTTCTACTATGGTGCTTTTAGTGTCTCCGCATACTGCAACACGCGACATAGCTTTGTACACGATAAATGTAACCGTTTCAGAGAGAAGAGCGGCCAATGTGACGATCTGGCATTAAGTCGATTCGATAGTAAATGACGAAAACGGGCGGATTTCTCAGGTTTTTACTACATATGAACACTTTTCACATTCTTCCGTGCAACGTGGCTGCTGGACCTCCCTTCACGCGAAATCTTAAGGTCCTAGCTCATGTCCAAGGCACCAAAGCCGGCTAAAAAGTCAATAATCGATAACTAAAACTTGAGTTTTACTGCTTCTTACTGGCTATTACATCACCTTATAACTTCTTCTGTGTTCTACTGTGTTGATATTAGTGCCTCCACATACCGCAGCATGCAACATAAGTTTGCAGGCGATGAAGGTAACCGTTTCAGAGAGAAATGTCAAATTCTGTGTCTGTGTCTGCTGCCTGCTCATATTGTTTAAAGCAGGTTGCTCTAAATGCGCAGTGGATCTGATTCCATTGATACCCATTCTAAACAAACTCGGAATGGGAAAGACCAATCTCTGCTTATACTTTAGTCTGGAAATTTGACATATCTTAGAGAGTAAAGTATGATGGTTAAAGATGTCCACTGAGTATTCCCATATACACTGAAATTAGCTTTGAAAAACAAATTAATAATTGGCCACCTACTCTTGGCTCAATAGCTTCTAAGAACTTTCATTGGTGAAGGAGGTGACGACATTATTACGTCCATTAGAGGCTTCTGTAGTTTGCTGAGAATGATGTGAAATTACTGTGCCTTGTGATTTTCTGTGGAGTTCCATAGTAAGTTCTATACTGGTGCAGGATATTCATTCCTGTTGCTCTCATTCGAGGCAATCCTGGATTCTGAATCTCAAGCGCCGGAGGATTAGAAACAGCAATGCAACCTCTGTCTTTCTGGCTGTGCACTATTTCAAAGTGCTGAGGTTGACAGTCTCTTCTCGTTGTGAAATACTTGTAGATTATTGTAAATGGATTATCTGTAATATTTAGAACATCTCATTCTAAACTTTCTAAAGAATGAGACTTTTCTGTCATGACCACTTTTTGTGTGAGGTGATAAATACCAGAAATTTGGTAGTATTTTGAGGAGCTAATGGTGACTGAGATTAGTGTCTGTGTAAATTAATGAAACTGGATTTCTCCCGAGGTCGGCGATTATCCCGAGGTCGGCGTTTTCCCCTCAAGGTCGGCGTTTTCCCCCCGAGATCGGCGTTTTTCCCGAGGTCCGCGTTTTTCCCCCGACGTCTAGAAATCTATCGATATATTGAAAATCCAAAGTATTTTCATGTATATCGAACTATACTGATATGTCATGTCATCTTGAAACATATATCCGACCACTAGATATTGTTATTTATCGAGATAGCGATATATTTCGATATATCTATTTCGAGGATTGTTTTCTCAGAGGTACAGATTTATTTCGAGACATCGATTCAATTCCCATTATCGATTCCTTTCGATATAACGATATATATTGAGGAGCATGATTACTTTGGGATGTCGATTTACTTCGAGATATCTCTCTATATCGAGAAGTCGATTCATTTTGAGGTATCGATTGATTCCGAATTATCCGTTTGTGTAGAGATACCGATTTATTTTGATATACCAAAACAATTCGGTTTATCTGTATATTTCGAGGTATCGATATATTTCCATATATCGGTGTACTTCAGATACCGATTTCTTTCGAGATTACGTTATGTTTTCAAGTATCTCTATATCTCAAATAATCCATAAATTTCTAGATATCGCTATTTTTAGATATATCTTTATATTGCCAGGTATCGATATATTTCGAGATATCGACGTATTTCTAGACCTCGACTTATCTCCATATGTAGAATTATTTCGAGATATCGATCTACGTTGTAGGTCCTACTGCGTCTTGGTGTCGATATAATTCCAGATATCGACTTATTTCGATATACCGGAATATTGTATGTGTCGATTTATTTCGAGGTTTCGATTTATTTCGATGTGACGATATATTTTGACGTTATTTGTCGACTGCATCAGCTTAGAACCTATTTCGTACAGAGTGGTGCGACTGCATACCTCAGCACGCGACATTAATTGCCAGACGATAAATGTAAACGTTTCCGAGACAAAAGCGTCCTATGTGGCATTGTGGCATTACTTCGTTTAGTAAAGAAAGGACGAAAACGTAAGGTTTTCTTGAGTTCTTTTTACACATTAGCACTTCTCACGTTTTCTCGTGTAACGTGGCAGCCAGGCCTTGGTTCATGCTAAACCTTAAGGTCCTAGGTCAACTCTAACGCAGCAAATGAGGCCAATAATTGAATTTTCGATAACTAAAACATGACTTGCACGGCTCCTTACTTAAGCTTCTATCTCGTACAGAGTGGTGCGACTGCATACCTCAGCAGGCGACATTGATTGACAGACGATGAATGTAAACGTTTCCGAGAGAAAAGCGTCCGATGTGATGAATTGGCACTACGTCATTATGAAAACAAATGACGAAAACGTTAGGTTTTCTTCGGTTTTTCTGCCACTCAAAGTGCTGCCAACTTTCACCCCACCCCCTCCTCCCCCTCCCCAGTCGTGGCGATCAGCTGGTGTGATGGAAATGGACACAGGAAAGTAATAACGTTTCATGAAATCCCATTCCAGGGACGTGCTAGGGTAAATGTTCCAGACCGTTTATTTCCATTAAGACACGCATACTGGGCATCTACAGTGTCACATCTGCCAGATCGTTTCTATTGTGAGCAGTGGAAAACAAAACAGCGTACTGAAGAAGCCATAGTGAGACGCGGTTTTTGGTAGACGAAATAATAGGAATACTCGAGCCACTGATAATGATGAACTAATGAGAATTCTGTTTCTGTTTTGAAAGATGCATTTAAATATGCATTGAACGTAGCTCCAAATTATTTTGAGGATTATAATTGCGGTATGATGAATCTACATTGGAGATTTTGTAATGCAAAACATTTCGATCTCAGATTACTTTACGTGATAGAACGGCATTGACCTTGTGTGTCACTAGGTAAAGTTAATTTGCCGCCATTAACATAAAATTTATGTGACATTAACGTAAAATTTATGCGCCATTAACGTAAAATCTATTTTTCAGCGCACTGTAATAAGGACTCACTTCAGATGACTGGACAATTAAAGAGTAATCAAGCCGTTATTTTAATAGTATTCGTAGGTCCAATGCAGCATTTACCGTGGACAGTCCATCAGCCAAGACTGGCAGTTTTATGTAGGGAGCACTACTTTAAAATAGCACTCCGTCTTCAGGCCCCAAGTGGCCAGTCAGGACCATCCGACCGCCACGTCATCCTCACTGAGGGTGGAGGAGGAGCTGGCTCTCCCACTAGTTGTGGTAGTTTCCTTTGAGTGGAGCCGCTACTGTTCGGTCGAGTAGGTCCTCAATTGGCATCAGAAGGCTGAGTGTAACCCGAAAAATGGCAACAGGGCATGGCGGCTCGGATGGTCATCCATCCAAGTACCGACCGCGCCCGACAGTGCTAAACTTCAGTGATCTGACGGGAACCGGTGTATCCACTGCGGCAAGGCCGTTGCCCCTACCCCTTTTTCATGATATTTTTGATCATAGATCAGGTCCGTTTGCTCGAAAGAATAGACGTTTACCATGTTATGCACATTTATATTTTCCCTACGTCGACACAGCTGGTCCAATTACGACCACAGGTGATGGTAGCCATAATGATGGAGCCAAGCATCCCGCGTACATTATTTGCACCCAAGTGTGTGGGCAGCAGAGCATTCGTGACATTTAAATTTGTTACTTCTTTGCTACTATATTCGCAATAAATTTCGCAGACAGTATCCGCATATGACGCTGAATGTACCTACAAAATTATATCATTGTACGACACATGTTTCAGGAGATACGTCATAAAAACTCAGGACAAGGCCAGACGCTGCATAGTACGGACGTGGACGCACAGCTGTAAATAAATGCCTGGTCAAGGCCAAGCTTTTCCGCTAGTCATCTATAAAGATAAAAAATCCCCAATATTGTCCACCAGCGTATTTTTGAAAAACCTTTGTTTTTTCATCCATTTTTTTCCTGTAAAAATCGTAAATACCGTGCATCATTGTGTTTTTAAAAATCGTCTCTTATTGTCATCTCTTTTTATGTATTTTAAACGATCTATCGCTTATGTAACCGTGTGGCTACAAGTCCATTCCCTTTATGGGGGAATCGAAATAATAAACAACGGAAAAAAGTGTGGGTCAATTTCTTCCTCATTTTTCGGAAGTTCTGATAATAGTAAATCGTTGGCTTTTTGAGGGCATGGTAGGTAGATACAAGAGATTAGTGTAAGATTAGAATTTGGGTCAGATACAGTGCCAGGAGGTTCTGTTTCTATCTGGCTAGCTTCAGAGTACTTCACCATCTACTAAGTAATGCGTTTCAATGTGAATAGTGTGTTCTGTGCTAGGTCTACCCTTTACTGCACAATGCTGTTCCTTCGATGCTATTAAAACCAGGATGTTATCAAAATTTATGCACAGTGGGAGACTGGAGTCTGCAGAAATATTTCCAGTGGAGGGGAGGGCGGGAGGCGCGTCGGGGCTGGAGTGCATGATTCTGAAAACTGGCACTCTGTGTACAAATCAGCTGGTCAGTTACGAGGTGCATCAAGCTACGAGACACTAACTCTATAAGCGCTACAACTGGTCAAAGCTAAGGTTTAGCAGTATTGTGGAGAATTCTTATCTGGAAGAGTATAAGTATACTGTGACGAATAAAAACTCTTTACACCAGATTCCAGGGAGGGTTGGGGGCGATGGGTGAAAGTGCCCTTTTGCCTCTCCTCCCCTCCCCACCTCCTCCCCTCCCCCTCCCCTTCCAACTCGCGGACGCCAATGGCTGGCCTGTTCATTTTGAGAACATCAGAGCTGCAGTAACCTTTCTGAGAAACTGTTCTAGATGTCCTTGCGCGTCAATCTTACCACTCAGAACTCCAGGGGGAATGTCGGTTAACGCTGAAACAACTGGTTTTTGACTCTTATCAGTTTCCCAGCCTCACTTTAACCTAATTGTTAAAGCCCATCACAATACCAGTTATTGTAATAACCGATTTTTAGTCTTTTATTTACATTATTTCCTCTACTAAACGTAGAAATCAAACAGAGAGTAAAAAAAATTGACTTTTTCAAGTTCTTGATAAATGGAATCAAAACGTTAAATTAAATACTTTTATGATGACCTGCAGCCGTCCAGAACGAAATTAGAATTATATTAATACCGTCAGCTGCTCACGGGTTTCGATATATATCAACGGGGACAGGTGACAACGTGTGCCCCGTCTGGGACTCGAACCCGGGATCTCCTGCATACATGGCAGACGCTCTGTCCATCTGAGCCACCGATGGCATAGTCGATAGTGTGACTACACGAACTATCTCGCGCACGCCTCCCGCGAGACTCACATTCTCACCTTGCATGTCCACACACTACATTCGTAGTGTCCCACACCGACACACTCATTACTCGTGGAACACATTCTTACCAAGTCCCGTAACAGTTCGGGGAATACGTGTGCATCTTCACAGAAGAAGGT
>NW_026063130.1:0-14272 GCF_023897955.1 Schistocerca gregaria | reverse complement strand
AAACAAGAATCATGGTTGAAGCTTCCAATAACATAGGCATCTACGTGCAACTGGTGCGATTGTTGGCATTCCTGCTAGTTCGTCAGGCCAATAAATCCTTCAGTTTATAATGAAATAGGACTTTCTGACGCCTTACCCTGTATATCACCCATAATGCAACATTTACATGAAATGTATTCCCAGCTGCGAATACAACCAACAATCAGCTGTATAAGACAATGACAACGAAAATTTGTGGTGAATCGGGACTCGAATCTGCATTTCCCGTTTTACACGAACGGTCACCTTAAGAACTTTGTCCGTACGCGACTCATGGGCAGACCTGTCTTCGCACACACTTTACCTATCTCCCATTCATGGAAGGGCATTTTAACCGAAAGTCTGCCTGGTATCGGTGGATAAATACAATATTGGAGTGCCCGTGTTGTTAAGAAGAACGATGCAGCATTACATCGTTCTTTTTAACATTGACACTCCAATATCGAATTCAATATCTCTTGACCATTTGTGTCTCTGTCGCATCACGTAAGAGAAATTTTTCTAAACTGAAATTTAAAAAAAAATACTTCGCTCTGCTCTGAATCAAAAACAACTATATGAAATAAATGTAAACGACATTACTGATCATTTCAGTAAAATAAAGACACAGGAACATGTACTACAATACTATCAATAATAATTGTTATCTCATACTAAGGTTACGAAACTAACAAATACTGTGACTGAACAAGCTTTGCTTCATAACATATAAAAGAAAATGTAATTTCTTACTCTATTCATTAGTATTGCTTAGCACTATGCCCAGTAGTTTCTGTACTACAGGCTGATTCATATTCTAAGTTTCTCACCCATATCTTTATCTGTATTACAGTTACTAGAGCGAAGAGAACACACATTACACACTCTTGACTTCTTTTGTCAGCCATTGTATCTACATAACTCTTTTTTTTTTTTTTTTTTTTTTACAAAATGTACCCTACAAAAACATCAATTTCTAGGCAGACTGGGAGCCTTATTTAGTTTTACCGTTCTGGGCCTCCAATGGGCTTACTTTGCTATGTGTGCAGGTCAGTTACACAGATGAGCCAAAACATTATGACCACCTGATCAATAGCTTGTTTGTCCGTCTCTGGAACAAAAGACATCACTGATTC
The DNA here is from genome assembly GCF_023897955.1 of Schistocerca gregaria. Classification (NCBI taxonomy): domain Eukaryota; kingdom Metazoa; phylum Arthropoda; class Insecta; order Orthoptera; family Acrididae; genus Schistocerca; species Schistocerca gregaria. The sequence goes on along the minus strand of NW_026063130.1, from coordinate 13,118 downwards.
TGCGTGTCAGGGATCCGACAGTTTGTTGGTGGTTTTGTGGAGATGTGTGGCATTAGATGTCTATGCAAAGGTCATGTACCTCGCGTAAATAACAGGCCACTGATTTGCGTATGCGGTGATGGCGCCCGATAGCAACCCAGGTGGTTTCCAAAGGATTTACATGAGGCGAATTTGGTAAGCAAGACATTAACGTGAGTTCACTACAATGCTCCTCAAACCACTGTAACATAGTTCTTGCTCCGAGACACAGTCAATTATACTGGTGAAAGATGACATCCCCATCGGGGAAGACATGAAGTAAGTAGGGATGCATGTGGCTCGCAGCTGTCTGCATGTTATCGATTACCATCTCAGGTCCCATGCTAGCGCAGGAGAATGTCTCCTATAGCATAATACTGCTCCCATCAGCCCGCGTTTGTGGTGCACTACACGTTTCGAGCCGCCTTTTACCTCTATGTCAGCGCTTGTGGAGACGACCATCGACCTTATGTAGTAAAAATATGATTAACTCGAGGAGTCGACATGTCGAGGAGTCGACATGTTTCCATTGATCGATGGTCGAATCCCGATTGTCCCGTGCCCATTTCAGCCATAATTGACGATGTCGTTGGCCAAAGATGTAAACATGTACTGGTGGTTTGCCGCGGAGCTCCATGTTCAACAATGTACCTTAAACGATGTGCTCCGAAACACTTGGTTGTGCACCAGTATTGTGCTCTTTCGGCAGAGATGCCACAGGTCACCATCTATACCACTTTACAGAACAGTTCTGTGAAGAATGGTGGACACCTAACCATTTAGCGCGTAGTGGTAGTTTCACTGTCTTCTGCCTCTTTCCATAGCTGCTCACGACAGTAGCACGTGAACATTCGACCAGCTTCGCCGTTTTCGAGATATACTCGTCTATTGGCTCTGTGTAATAATAATCTGACCTTTGTCAAAGTCGCTTATCTCAATGGATTTTCCCATCTGCAGCCCATATCTTCGCTAGGGTAATTACCCGTCCGTCTCTGCTTTGCTTACATACTTTTGTTACCGCGTAAAGTTCCCGCAACGCTACCAGGCGGCATCCAATGTCGCGGTGGGCAGTGGTCATAATGTTTCGGCTATCAGTGTACATTGCTAGATGTGTGAGACAGGGTGTCCCTAGCGAAAGCGAGTGGGAAAATTACGATTTTCGCAAAACCACTCTCCTCGCCACACATACAAATCAGGATCACTTTCAAGAAAGCCAATATGTGTGATAGATACCGACTAGCAGCAAGTGTAAGAAGAGAATGTTGTGGAATTTCAAAACTGTATTGCACTTCGCAGGTGATCTCTGTGCAACGGAAAATTACAGATGTCTGTAGGATCTAAGAGCCTACAGGAGTGTTTCACCGCCAGTGCGCAAATTTTTTCTCGTTTTTCCACACAATGTCAGAAGGCGGTGGTAAAATTTTCTGAGTTGCTAGGCCGGGAAGTTGTAGGCCTACTCTTAAAACCTCTAGAAATCTCGACAGTCTGATTTCTCTCCTGGAGTATTGATCGATAATACGTTTTCTGCATCTGAAGGAGAACAAAGCTGGAGCAGACCACACTCAGTTGGTGGAAGTGTGATGCAACTATGAACGCCAGTGACACAGCAGTTTCCACTGTGGTAAAAAAGGATCGCATAACGAAGAATGATGTATCAGACGATGCATTTCTAAAAATCTGGGAGCCACTTGCATTCAGTAATCAAGGCGATAGTGGAAAAAGTGAAATTCAGTCATGGATCGGTCTTTTAGGAGGGTGACTCCAAAAGAAATGCACACTATTTTTGTAAAAATACAGTTTTCATTCTGCATGTGTGAAAGTTTTGCAGTAGATACATCCTTCCCGCTTGTTTTCAAATTCAATTCAACCTGTTCCCGCGAGTGGCGCCGTCACAGCATGTCTTCCAGGTGGCTGCTACAATTGACGTTCGTCAGAAGCAACGTGCTGTCATAGAATTCCTGTGCTGTGAAAACAAGACAGTGGGAAACATCCACAAGAGGTTGAAAAGGTGTATGGAGATTTTGCTGTCGATCGCAGTACAGTTAGTCGATCGCGGTACAGTTAGTCGGTGGGCAAGCACGTTACGTGATGAAAGCGGGCACGGCAATATTGAGAATTGTCCTCGCAGCAGCAGGCTTCGTACTGCACACACTCCAGACAATGTGCAGAGAGTTAACGAATTGGTGACTGCTGACAGACGCATCACAGTGAACGAATTGTCACGCAACGTTGGGATAGGAGAAGGAAGTGTTTGCAGAATACTGAAAGTGTTGGCGTTAAAAAAGGTTTGTGCCTGGTGGGTTCCCAGGATGTTGACAGTGGCTCAAAAAGAAACAAGAAAAACGGTATGCAACGAACTTTTAGAATAGTACGAGAATGGTGGGGATGAATTTCTTGGAAGAATTGTGACAGGTGATGAACCATGGCTCCATCGTGTTTCATCAGAGACGAAGAGGCTATCAAAGGAGTGGCATCATGCAAATTCACCCAAGAAAATAAAAAATTCAAATCCGCACCTTCTGCTGGAAAAGTTATGTCTATGGTTTTTTTTCGATTCCGAAGGACTCTTGCTTGTGGACACCATGCCAAGTGGAACCACCATAAATTGTGATGCATATGTGACGACATTGAGGAACTTCAAGCTCAACTGAGTCGCGCTCGACCACATCGGCAAAAGCAGGATGTTTTGCTGTTGCATGACAATGCATGGCCACATGTCAGTCAAAAAACCATGGAAGCGATCACAAAACTCGGATGGACTACACTGAAACACACGCCTTACTGTCCTTACCTGGCTCCATGTGACTATCATCTCTTTGGGAAACTGAAAGACTCTCTTAATGGAACAAGGTTTGAAAATGATGACTCCCTTGTGCACGCTGCCAGATAGTGGCTCCAACAGGTTGGTCCAGAATTTTACCGTGCAGGTATACAGGCGCTGGTTCCAAGATGGCGTAAGGCAGTTGAGTGGGATGGAAATTATGTGGAGAAATGAAAATATTGTTCCTAAAGGATGTATCTACACACTGTAAAACTTTCAAACATGTAGAATAAAAGATGGATTTAAAAAAAAATAGTGTGCATTTCTCTTGGAGTGACCCTCGTAACATCTGACTTGACCTGCTGGTTCAAAGATTGCTCATAACCTCTCAAGAAACCCGCCGAACAAAGGCAACAGCGGAAATGTTGCAGCTTTTTCATCCAAGTGACTTCTCTATTCGGCTAACACCATGTACATGTGCTGGGTTTTCACTATGACCCCGAGATTAAGGCTCTGATTACACCGCGCCGCCAAGCGGGGCAGCCAGACGCGACAGGTCTAAGGAAACCATGTGCATTCACAACTGCCGGAAAAGGTGAAGACCACAGTCATCATTGAGCAAGGTGATGCATATCGGTTTTCTTTCTTGGGACTGCCATTGTGTATTGCCTACAGATTATTCTCGTAAGGTCGTAAGGGTAAACCGTCACAGGATTGTGCGAACAAAGTCTCTTGAGTGTGTTACGGGAAACTGCGTCACAGCAATATGTCCTAGAAGGTTTTTTTGCTCCAGTTCATTCCGCACGGGACACAGTCACACAGGTATCCTGTAAATAGCTCCTAGTGAAATTTGCACTCAGAAAAAGTAGAGGAAGGTTCCACTAATCCACCCCCACACCAATCCCAAACCACGACTTGCCCAGCAGGCAAAACAACCGAGATACCACCCAGTTCTACCATTATGTGGAGCGCTGATGAATAGGTCTGGAAATGCGTGAACAAGAACTGTAATACCTATAGTTTTACAATCTGAAGGGGTTACAAGTTTTTATTTTCTGCAGGATCCAATAACAGTTTTCTGTTTTTTACCATATCTTCAGAAAATACAATGGAAAACATTAAAACCGAAATACGAACATGTATTTCAGAAATCGTATTTCTTCTACTCGACAAAGTACATTTAAAAATAAGATAATGTATATACCCGTGAATCAATACGTATTATACACTACTGGCTATTAAAATTGGTACACCACCAAGATGACGTACTACAGACGCGAAAATTAGCCGACAGGAAGAAGATGCTGTGATATGCAAATGATTAGCTTTTCAGAGCATTCACACAAGGTTAGTGCCGGTGGCGACACCTACGACGTGCTGACATAAGGAAAGTTTCCAACAGATTTCTCACACACAAACAGCAGTTGACCGGCGTTGCCTGGTGAAACGTTCTTGTGATGCCTCGTGTAAGGAGGAGAAATGCGTACCATTACGTTTCCGACTTTGATAAAGGTCAGATTGTAGCCTATCGCGATTGCGGTTTATCGTATCGCGACATTCCTGCTCGCGTTAGTCGAGATTCAATGACTGTTAGCAGAATATGGAATCGGTGGGTTCAGGACGGTAATACGGAACGACGTGCTGGATCCCCACGGCCTCGTATCACTAGCACTCGACATGACAGGCATCTTATCTGCACGGCTGTAACGGATCGTGCAGCCACGTCTCGATCCCTGAGTCAACATATGGGGACATTTGCAAGACAACCACCATCTACACGAACAGTTCGACGACGTTTGCAGCAGCACGGACTATCAGCTCTGAGACCATGGCTGCAGTTACCCTTGACGCTGCATCACAGACAGGAGCGCCTGCGATGGTGTACTCAACGGCGAACCTGGGTGCCCGAATGGTAAAACGTCATTTTTTCGGATGAATCCAGGTTCTGTTTACAGCATCATGATGGTCGCATCCGTGTTTGGCGACATCGCGGTGAGCGCACATTGGAAGCGTGCATTCGGCATCGCCATACTGGCGTATCACTCGGCGTGATGGTATGAGGTGCCACTGGTTACACGTCACTGTCTCCTCTTGTTCGCATTGACGGCACTTTGAACAGTGGACGTTACAATTCAGATGTGCTACGATCCGTGGCTCTACCCTTCATTCGAACCCTGCTAAACCCTACATTTCAGCAGGATAATGCACGACCGAGTGTTGCAGGTTCTGTACGGGCCTTTCAGGATACAGAAAATGTTCGACTGCTGTCCTGACCAGCACATTCTCCAGATCTCTCATACATTGGAAACGTCTGGTCAATGGTGGCCCAGCAACCGGCGTCGCCAGTCACTACTCTTGATGACCTGTGGTATCGTGCTGTAGCTGCATGGGCAGCTGTACCTGTACACGCCGTCCAAGCTCTGTTTGATGCCCAGGCGTATGAAGGCCGTTATTACGGCCAGAGGTGGTTGTGCTGGGTGCTGATTTCTCAGAATGTATGCATCCAAATTGCGTGAAAATGAAGTCACATGTCAGTTCTCGTATAATATACTTGTCCAATGAATACCCGTTTATCATCTGCATTTCTTCTTGGTGTAGCAATTTTAATGGCCAGTAGTGTAGTTCTAAGTCTAGGGGACTGATGGCCTCAGATGTTAAGCCACATAGTGCGTAGAGCCATTTGAACCATTTGAAGACACATTCATTCTGATGTGGCATACGTTTACTTCACTAGAGAGTGAGTTGTGCACTTGCCATGGCGGCGCGTTGGTGCTTGGCGTAGGCGATGCCGCCGCGGCAGTCGCACTGCTCGGCGGACTTCTTGGAGAAGTCGCCGGGTGCGCGGACGGGGTGCGCAGTGTCCACCGGTTCCGCGCAGCGCAGGGCGCTCAGCAAGACCGACAGCCGCTGGCGGAAGCCTTCGCCGAAGGCGTCCGGGTCCAGCACCAGGAAGCTCATGCCCAGACACGCGTGCTTTGGCGGGTCCTTGCAGTCTTTCCCGCCGCTGCTGGGCACGGGGATGTTTGGGCCCGACTGCGCTCCTACCAGCAGCACACGTCATCGTCACAACTACTTGCGACACGCTCACTTCTTACAAAATTGTATGTTTTACATAAAATATCGATATATCGCTATTCTTTCCAAAAACTATCGATAAGCACATGCGATAAGATTTCCCAATACAGGGTGTTAGAAAAGCAACGGCCACACTTTCAGGAAACATTCCTCACACACAAATAAAGAAAAGATGTTATGTTGACATGTGTCCGGAAACGCTTAATTCCCATGTTAGAGCTCATTTTAGTTTCGTCAGTATGTACTGCACTTCCTCGATTCCCCGCCAGTTGGCCCAATTGAAGGAAGGTATGTTGACTTCGGTGCTTGTGTTGACATGCGACTCATTGCTCTACAGTACTAGCATCAAGCACATCAGTACGTAGCATCAACAGGTTAGTGTTCATCACGAACGTGGTTTTGCAGTCAGTGCAACGTTTACAAATGCGGAGTTGGCAGATGCCCATTTGATTTATGGATTAGCACGAGGCAATAGCCGTGGGGCGGTACGTTTATATCGAGACAGATTTCCAGAACGAAGGTATCCTGACAGGAAAACGTTTGAAGCAATTCATCGGCGTATTAGGGAGCACGGAACATTCCAGGCTATGACTTGCGACTGGGGAAGACGTAGAACGACGAGGACACCTGCAACGGACGAGGCAATTCTTCGTGCAGTTGACGATAACCGTAATGTCAGCGTCAGAGAAGTTGCTGCCGGACAAGGTAACGTCGACCACGTCACTGTATGGAGAGTGCTACGGGAGAACCAGTTGTTTCCGTACCATGTACAGCGTGTGCAGGCACTATCAGCAGCTGATTGGCCTCCACGGGTACACTTCTGCGAATGGTTCATTCAACAATGTGTCAATCCTCATTTCAGTGCAAATATTCTCTTTACGCATGAGGCTTCATTCCAACGTGATCAAATTGTAAATTTTCACAATCAACATGTCTGGGCTGACGAGAATTCGCACGCGATTGTGCAATCACGTCATCAAGAAAGATTTTGTGAACGCTTGGGCAGGCTTTGTTGGTGATGTCTTGATTGGGCCCCATGTTCTCCCACCTACGCTCAATGGAGCACGTTATCATGATTTCATACGGGATACTCTAACTGTGCTGCTAGAACATGTGCCTTTACAAGTACGACACAACATGTGGTTCATGCACGATGGAGCTCCTGCACATTTCAGTCGAAGTGTTCGTACGCTTCTCAACAACAGATTCGGTGACCGATGGATTGGTAGAGGCGGACCAATTCCATGGCCTCCACGCTCTCCTGACCTCAACCCTCTTGATTTTCATTTATGGGGGCATTTGAAAGCTCTTCTCTACGCAACCCCGGTACCAAATGTAGAGACTCTTCGTGCTCGTATTGTGGACGGCTGTGATTCAATACGCCATTCTCCAGGGCTGCATCAGCGCATCAGGGATTCCATGCGACGGAGGGTGGATGCATGTATCCTCGCTAACGGAGGACATTTTGAACATTTCCTGTAACAAAGTGTTAGAAGTCACGCTGGTACGTTCTGTTGCTGTGTGTTTCCATTCCATGATTAATGTGATTTGAAGAGAAGTAATAAAATGAGCTCTAACGTGGAAAGTAAGCGTTTCCGGACACATGTCCACATAATACATTTTCTTTCTTTGTGTGTGAGGAATGTTTCCTGAAAGTTTGGCCGTACCTTTTTGTAACACCCTGTATATCGATACGACAGTGGCAATATCGTGTGCCGAAATTTTTATTTTTATTTCGCTGTGTGAAGGAGTCTTTCTGCTTTTTGAGCTTTCAACACGTGCAATCTTTGGCTCGTTTCACACTGGGACACTAGTGATGGTCATCAGCGACAGTCACCGACATTCGTTTGAACTGGAGCCTTCACACCGGGACACTACACTGCCTCACCGAGACACTATGACAGAGCAGCGACTCACCCTCGCCACATGTGACGGACAAGATCACTGTGTTCACGGCAGTCACCGCCGGACTTGCATTAGTGTGGAGTGTTTGCACTGGGACACAGATCACGGAGCACCGCTGCAGATTTGCCAACAGACGGCAGTCATTTTTGAGACAGTGACGCGAAACATTAATTATACATTATACTGTACACATTGAAGCCATGAGTTTAGATTTGAGCCGGCCGCGGTGATCGCGCGGTTCTAGGCGCGCAGTCCGGAACCGTGCGACTGCTACGGTCGCAGGTTCGAATCCTGCCTCGAGCATAGATGTGTGTGATGTCCTTAGGTTAGTTAGGTTTAAGTAGTTCTAAGTTCTAGGGGACTGATGAGCAAAGATGTTAAGTCCCATAGTGCTCAGAGCCATTTGAACCATTTCAACTAGTGTGCTATTCCTTCACATCGGCGTTCTTCGAAAACATTCGCTGAAAATGATGAACAAAAACTTAAATGACGAGATTGGTCTTTGAGGTGGACGGAGACGTGTGAGGGGAAATACTGGCGTAATCGACGCTCGGCGCAACCAACAAAAGTGTGTATGTGTGTGAAATCTTATGCGAATTAACTGCTAAGGTCATCAGTCCCTAAGCTTACACACTACTTAACCTAAATTATCCTAAGGACAAACACACACACCCGTGCCCGAGGGAGGACTCGAACCTCCGCCGGGACCAGCCGGCAACCAACAAAAACCGCATTTAACTTCACAGCTCAATTTCGATACTACAGCTGCTGGCTCGCTGGCGTTGGGAGAAATGAAAAAAGAGGAAAGTTTGGGATGGAGCGTTGTGGACAGACCCGATATGCGACGAAACCGAATGACGGACACCCTCAGTTGTACCGCTTACATGAAGTTACCATTGTTGTAAAGTAGTTGTCGCCAAGCGTGAACGTGCATCAGTTCCCTTTCAGTTCGTGCTCTAAGGAGGATAAGCAGGCAGCTAGCTTGTTGATGTAGTGAATATCTAATAATAAATCAGTACTTAATTACGCAGATCCAAAATCGGCAGTGTATTTGTGCAACCGATACTTTTATACGCTGGTACTTCGATGACTTTTCCGTCTGCATATCGATATATCGATTCTTCTCCGATGTATCGATGGACCACAATGAAATATTTTTAAATATCGACATATCGGATTCAAGGTATTTTTTTAAATATCAACAGTCCTAGTTGTACAGGGTTAAAGGTAAGTTCTCTGTGAACGCCTGGAAAATAAATTTTTCATGCCTCTAACTAAAAATCGTGCGCTCTCAGTAGAACGAAAATTGTGGGACAATAGGAGTGTTTCTTGATGAACATATCTGTATAGTGCGTTGGTGCAAAAGTGCGTAGCGTTTTTCCTTAAGTTCATCAAACATAACACAGGAACTAGGGATACTAATTACTGCTTCCCAATATATTTATTCCTTAATGGAATTTGTCATTAAAAATATATCACTTTCTCAACCAACATCTCAATTCATGGAATCAACACTAGAAATAAGAATAATCTTCACAAGGATTTAAAGTCACTTAGTCTTGTACAAAAAGGTGTGCATTATTCAGGAACACACATTTTCAATAACTTGCCAGCAGCCATAAAAAGTTTCACTACGGATCAATTGGAACGAAAGTAAATCTAATCTAATGTAATCACATAACAGAGACTTTAGTCGTCAATAATATATTCTCCTTTACTATTTACAACAATCTGCCAAAGCAGAGATAACTTTTCGATACCACGATTGTACAAATAAAGTAGTTCTCAGGCGAAGAAGTCATCGAGCCATGTTCGAAGCGCATTTTTATCTGCAAAGAAAGTTCCTTAATGGCTTTTCGATAGAGAGCGGAAAAAGTGAAAATCTGAATGTGCAAGATCATGTGAATAAGGTGTACTCGAAATGACTTCCCGACCAAACTCCTGTACGGTGTTGTTTGTCGGTCTAGCAGAATGTGGACGGCCGTTATTATGGAGTAGCATCACTTCACGCGGTCCTCCTGGTCGCTCGCTGTTCTTGGACTGTGTATCTAAGATGTCTCAGCCGTTCACAATAAACGTCAACAGTGATGGTTACAAGTCGGGGAAGCAATTTGTAGTACACCACTTCTTCACTGTTCGACCAGATGCTTAACATTATCTTTTCTGGTCTTTGTGCAAGCAGTTGCTTCTTTATTTGGATATTCCATTCTTTTCCTTATTTTAACATAAAGTCACCATTTCTTGTCACCAGTGAAGACACACGATAGGAGTGACACACGTTGTTCACGAGCCAGTTGATAACGAGCAAACAGAGATGGACATATGGTCAGCCGCTGAACTTTTTGAGTTTGGTTTAGAGCTTGCGCTACCCGCACACCTGATTTTTTACCCTTCTTCACTGCATGCAAATGTCGCACGATGGAATGATCACTGTTCATTGCTTGCCAGTTTTGAAGTATACTGACGTGAATCATGGTGGACTATTGCGTTTAAATGATCTTCATCAAACTCCGAAGGTCTTCCTAAGAATGGCGAGTCACTAATGTCAGAACTACCCTCCTTAAAACGAGAAAACCATTTTGTTACCGTGCTCAGTACAATGGCATTATCCCCTTATACGGTTCAAACGTTTCTGGCTGCCCCAGTTGCTGTCACTAATCTACTAAACGTAGACAAAATATATTTCTGGTTATGTTACGATTTCTGCACTTAGCGGTCCATTTTATAGCGTCCACAGAGCCACTAACAATCTCCAAAAAATATTCAAATGTGTGTGAAATCTTATGGTGTAAGTAGGCTGTTTCGGTTTTTTTATTGGTAATGCCGCCGCCACGTAGCGCTCTGTATAAAAATCACTGGCTGTGCCATGTGCAGTCTGTGGCTGGTTTGCATTGTTGTCTGCCATTGTAGTGTTGGGCAGCGGCAGCTGGATGCTAACAGCGCGTAGCGTTGCTCAGTTGGAGGTGAGCCGCCAGCAGTGGTGGACGTGGGGAGAGAGATGGCGGAGTTTTGAAATTTGTGAGAATTGGTGTCATGAACTGATATATATATTATGACTATTAAGGTAAATACATTGTTTGTACTCTATTAAAATCTTTCATTCGCTAACTATGCCTATCAGTAGTTAGTGCCTTCAGTAGTTTGAATCTTTTATTTAGCTGGCAGTAGTGGTACTCGCTGTATTGCAGTAGTTCGAGTAACGAAGATTTTTTTGTGAGGTAAGTGATTTGTTAAAGGTATAGGTTAATGTTAGTCAGGGCCATTCTTTTGTAGGGATTTTTGGAAGTCAGATTGCGTTGCGCTAAAACTACTGTGTGTCAGTTTAAGCACAGTCGTGTACAATTTTTCAAAGGGGACGTTTCATATGTCGACCCTTAGCCGAGGATACCTGACTGGAATCTTCTGATTTTTTTCTTGTAGTTTGTGTAATTAGTGTAGATTTTGTTTATTGGTAGCGCCTAATTGTAGAGAGAATCTCCTTTGTAGTTGTAGTCTTTCATTGCTGTACAGTAAAACAGTTGTGGCATGCATGTAGATTTGCACCAAGTATTTCGCAGCTGCGCTTGCAATTAACTAGATATTATTTGCTATGTCAATGTGTTCTCTTATTTTTGCTTTTCAAATTGTGTTTTTCTGTCTTGTCGTGTGAAATATTGTGACAATAATGGCGTGTGAAAAACGTAATACTAGGCTACAAAGTACACTGAGAAATGAAGACGAAAGCAGTGTGTTAGCGGCACCATGTAAGGAATTAACTAATGTTCAAAGTAGTAATTTGGTAATTGTACATAGGGAAATGGAGCGGGCTGCAAACAATGGTGTAGACAGTGAAATAAGTAGTGAACAGGGAACAATTATCGATCGATCAGTCGGCAACAGCTCGCCTCAGGATTCCGAAATGACAGGACACATTCTTGCAAATACTGTAGATTCAGGTTTTGCGTCCTCACCGCTTTCTCAAATAAGTCAAGACACATTTTCTGTTTTTCAAACTGCGAATATTGCCGGTTCAAATGCATTGCCGAATAGCACTAAGGAACATGTTTCATACACCAGTGCATTGCTATTACAATTAATGCAACAAATGGGACAAAAGCTTCAAAAGTTAGACACAATGGAACAAAATCAGAAACAAACACAGCAAAAGCTTCAAAAGTTAGACACAATGGAACAAAATCTTCAAAAGTTAGACACAATGGAACAAAATCAGAGACAAACACACCAAAAGTTAGACGCAATGGAGCAAAAGCTTCAAAAGTTAGACTCAGTGAAACATACGCTTGAACAAACACGTGAAGATTCAACTACTGAATTACATAAAATCGAATCGAAATGTCAAAAAGTCTGTAATGATGTAAAAACACAAATTTGTGAGCATTTCCAACCTATTTTTTCGCGGCATGAAAATGCATTACAGAATCACGAAGCAGCCATAAAAGAACTGCAAACAATTGTTCATGAAAATCATGAGACCTTGCAAGCTAAAATTGACTCAGTTGCATCTACCGATTCGGTTACGCAACTTGCAAAAACTCAAGAAAACTTAAAGGACACAGTAGATACTCTGAAAATTGGTTCAGAAAGACACATGGAGGACATTAGTTCATTATCAGAGAAAGTAGTTGAACTTACGGATCAGCTAAATAATTTATCTACGAAGGTAGATGATAATCTGAATGACACAAAACCGGTAGTCTTTAATGACACAGAAGAGTGAGAACAAATTAGGAAATTCAAACAAAATCAGAATCACATTAATACGCAACACCAAAGAGAAATCCGGGAAGTACAAGATCAGCTGACACAGGTAATACAAGAATTATGTATTTCAGAGGACACTAGCGCTCTAACATGGGAAGACGGACTTAGAAATACGCAAAAGCCACAAAATAATAACACAGGGCATTTCGGAAATTATGAAAGAAATTGGCAAAGTACACCGAATTTTGAGATGGAACCGCCGAAACGACGTAACAATGACCGATATGCGACCCGGCGACACGATGATTTACTACACGTAAATTCAAAACATTTAAGAATTCTGGCAACGACATTCATCCACAAGCGTGGCTCCATCAATTCTCTCATTGTTTTCCTCCCAACTGGTCACTAGAGCACAGATTAGAATTTATGTGTGGCTACTTAGAGAATGAACCAGCTGTAAGAATGCCATCGGTCATTCACGATTGCCACAGTGAAGGAGAATTTTACCATGCCTTCCTCTCAGCATATTGGTCCCAAGCCACACAAGACCGAGTAAAACATGGCATCATGATGATGAAACATTTCGAACAATCTGAATTTTCCAGTCTTGTGAAATATTTTGAAGACATGTTGCACAAGAATCAGTACCTGTCAA
>NW_026063129.1:0-23075 GCF_023897955.1 Schistocerca gregaria | reverse complement strand
CCTTTGGTGCATCGGATTCAGGCTACTGGTAGCCCGGGTTGTGCACCATGGTTCGACTGCAGACCTAGTAGAAAAGAAGTCTTATAGACTAAAGTTCTGAATTGTGACGAAATTTCTTGGATATATTCTCACTATGAAGCTTCTAGCGTTACAGTAAACTTGCTTTGGTGCATCGGTTTCAAGCTACTGGTATACCAGGTTGTGGTCCATGGTTGGACCTCAGACCAAGTAGTCTGGGGGACTAAAGTTCTGAATTGTGACGAAATTTCTGGGATACATTCACACTAAGAAGATTCGAGAGTTACAGTAAATTTGCTTTGCGCATCGGATTCAAGCTACTGGTAGACTAAGTTGTGCTCCATGGTTTGACTGCTGAACTTACAGATAAGTAGTCTTGGAGACTAAAGTTCTGAATTGCGACGACATTTCAAGGTTTTATTCTCACTAGGAAGCTTCGAGACGTACAGTAAACTTGCTATGGTGCATCGGATTCAAGCTGCTGGTAGAGCAGTGTGTGCTCCATGGTTCGACTCCAGATCTTGCAGATATGTAGTCTTGGAGACTAAATCTTTGAATAGCGGCGTCATTTCTAGGTTATATATTCTCACTAGGAAGCTTCGAGACTTACAGTAAATTTTCTTTTGTGCATCGGATTCAAGCTACTGCTCCTTAAGGTGATACTCCATGGTTGGACTGCCAACCTTGCAGATTATTAGTCTTGGAGATTAAATTTCTTAATTGTGACGAATTTCTGGGTTATATTCTCACTAGGAAGCATCGAGAGTTACTGGAAACTTGCATTGGTGCATCTGATTCAAGCTACTGGTAGACCAGGTTATGCTTCATGGTTCGACTGCAGATCTTGCTGATAAGTATTCTTGGAGACTAAAGTTCTGAATTGGGATGAAATTTCTTGGTTATATTCTTACTAGGAACCTTAAAGAGTTTCAGTAAACTTCGCTTTGGTGCATCGAATTCAAGCTACTGGTAGAGTACGTCAGGCTCCATGGTTCGACTGCTGACTTCGCAGATAAGTAGTCTTGGAGACTAAAGTTCTGAATTGTGACGAAATTTCTGGGTTATATTCACACTAGGAAGCTTCGAGTGTTACAGGGAACTTGCTTTGGTGCATAGGATTCAAGCTACTGGTAGACCAGGGGACGACTGCAGACCTTACAAATAAGTAGACTCACAGACTAATGTTCGGAATTTTGATGACATTTCAGGGTTATATTCTCACTAGGAAGCTTTTAGAGTGACAGTAAACTTGCTTTGGTGGTTCGGATTCAACCTACTGGTAGACCACGTTGTGCTCCATGGTTCGTCTGCAGACCTTGCAGATAAGTAGTCTAGGAGACAAAAGTGCTGAATTGTGACCAAATTTCTGGGATATATTCTCACTGGGAAGCTTCGAGAGTTACAGTAAAGTTGGTTTGGTGCATTGTATTCAATCTACTGGTACACCAGTTTGCGCTCCATGGTTCGACTGCAGACTTGGCAGATAAGTAGTCTTAGAGACTATAGTTCTGTATTGCGACGATATTACTGCGTTATATTCTCTCTGGGAAGCATCGACAGTTACAGTCAACATGCTTTGGTGCATCCTATTGAAGCTGCTGGTATACCAGGTTTGGCTCCATGGTTCGACTGCAGACCTTGCAAATAATTTGTCTTGGATACTAATGTTCTGAATTGCGACGAAATTTCTGGGTTATATTCTCACTTGGTTGCTTCGAGAGGTACAGCAAACTTGCTTTGGTGCATCGGATTCAAGCTACTGGTAGACGTGCTGATGCTCCATGGTTCGACTGCAGACCTTGGAGACAAGGAGTCTTGGAGAATAAAGTTCTGAATTGTGATAAATTTTTGGGTTATATTCACACTAGGAAGCTTCGAGAGTTACAGAAAACTTGCTATGCTGCATCGGATTGAAGCTACTGTTTACCAGGTTGAGCTCCATTGTTCGACTGCAAATTTTTGCAGATAAGTAGTCTTGGAGACTAAATCTCTGAAATGCGACGACATTTCTTGGAGATGTTCTCACTAGGAAGCTTCGAGATATACAGTAAACTTGCTTTGGTGCATCGGATTCAAGCTACTGGTAGAGCAGGTTGTGCTCCAATGTTGGAATGCAGACCTTGCAGATAAGTAGTCTTGGAGACTAAAGTTCTAAATTGCGACAACATTTCTGGGTTTTATTCGTACTAGGAAGCTTCAAGAGTTACAGTAAACTTGCTTTGGGGCATCGGATTCAAGCTACTCGTAGACCAGGTTGTGCTCCATGGTTCGACAGCAGACCTTGCAGATAAGTAGTCTTGGAGACTAAAGATCTGATTTGGGACGAAAATTTTGTGTTATATTCTGACTATAAAACGTCGAGAATTACAGTATACTTGCTTTGGTGCATCGGATTCAAGCTACTGGTAGACAAGTTGTTCTCCATTGTTTGACTGCAGACCTTGCAGATAAGTAGTCTTGCTGACTAAAGTTCTAATTTGCGACGACAATTTTGGGTTTTATTCGCACTAGGAAGCTTCGAGATGTACAGTAAACTTGCTTTGGTGCAATAGATTCAAGCTACTGGTAGACCAGATTCTGTTCCATTGTTCGAATGCAGACCTTGCAGATGAGTAGGCTTGGAGACTAAAGTTCTGAATTTCGACAAAATTGATGAGTTATATTCTCACTAGGAACCTTCGAGAGTTACAGTAAAGTTTCTTTGGTGCTTGGGATTCAAGCTATTGGTATACCAGGTGGTGCTAGATGGTTCGACTACGGACCTTGCAGATAAGCAGTCTTGGAGGGTAAAGTTCCCAATTGCGACGAAATTTCTGGGTTATATTCTCACTAGGAAGCTCCGAGAGTTACAATAACCTTGCTTTCATGCATCGGATTCAAGATACTTGTTCCACCAGGTGATGCTCCATGGTTCGGCAGCAGACCTTGCAGATAAGTAGTCTTGGAGACAAAAGTTCTGAATTGACACGAAATTTCTGGTTTGTATTCTCACTAGGAATCTTAGAGAGCTACAGTAAATTGGTTTGGGGCAAAGGGTTCGGGCTACTGGTAGGACAGGTTGTGCTCCATGTTTCGACTGCAGACCTCGCAGGTAAGTAGACTTGGAGACTAAAGTTCTGATGTGCGACGAAATTTCTGGGTTATATTCTCACTAGGAAACTTCGAGACTTACAGTAAACTTGCTATGGTGTATCGGATTCAAGCTATTGGTAGCTCGGTTTGTGCTTCATGGTTCGACTGCAGACCTTCCAGATAAGTTGTCTTGGAGACTAAAATTCTGAATTGTGGCGACATTTCTGGGTTATATTCTCACTAGGATGCTTCGAGAGTTACAGGAAACTTGCTCTGGTGCATCGAATTCAAGCTAATGGTAGATCAGGTTCTGCTCCATGGTTCGACTGCAGACCTTGCAGATGAGAAGTCTTGGAGACTAAAGTTCTGAATTGCGACATAATTTCGGGATTATATTCTCACTACGAAGCTTCGAGACTTACAGTAAAAGTGCTTTCTAGGATCGGAGTCAAGCTACTGGTCCTACAGGTGATGCTCCATGGTTCGACTGGAGACATTGCAGACAAGTAGTCTTTGAGACTAAAGTTCTGAGTTGCGTCGATATTTTGGGTTATATTCTTACTAGGAAGCTTCGAGTGTTACAGTAATCATTCTTTGGTGCATCAGGTTCAAGCTACTGGTAGACCAGGTTAAGCTTCATTGTTCGATTGCTTACCTTGCAGATAAGTAGTATTGGAGACTAATGTTCTGAATTGCGATGAAATTTCTGGGTTATATTCTCACTAGGAAGCTTCGAGAGTTACAGTAAACTTGCCTTGTTGCATCGGATTCAAGCTACTGGTAGACGAGGTTGTGCTCAATTGTTCGACGGCAGACCTTTTAGATAAGTAATCATGGAGACTGGAGTTCTGAATTGCGATGAAGTTTCTGAGTTATATTCTCACTAGGAAGGTTCGAGAGTTACAGTAAACTTGTTTTGGTGCATCGGATTCAAGCTACTGGTATACCAGGTTGTGCTCTATGGTTTGACCACAGAACTTGCAGGTAACTAGTCTTGGAGACTAAAGTTCTGAATTGCGACGAAAATTATGGGTCATACTCTCACTACGAAGCTTCGAGAGTTACAGTAATCTAGGTTTGGTGCATCGGGTTCAAGCTACTGGTAGACCAGGTTGTGCTCCATGGTTCATTTGCAGAACTTGCACATAGGTAGCCTTGGAGATTAATGTTCTGAATTGCGGCGAGGTTTCTAGGTCATACTCTCACTACGAAGCTTCGAGAGTTGCAGTAATATACGTTTGGTCCATCGGGTTCAAGCGACTGGTAGACTAGGTTGTGCTTCATGGTTCGATTGCTGACCTTGCAGATAAGTACTCTTGGAGACTAAAGTTCTGAATTGCGGCGAGGTTTCTGGGTCATACTCTCACTACGAAGCTTCGAGAGCAACAGTAATCATGCTTTGGTGCATCGGGTTCAAGCTACTGGTAGACCAGGTTGTGCTCAATGGTTCGACTGTAGATATTGCAGATAAATAGTCTTGGACACTAAAGTTCTGAATTGCGACGAAATTTATGGGTTATATACCCACTAGGAAGCTTCGAGAGTTACAGTAAACTTGCTTCTCTGCATCGGATTCAAGCTACTAGTGGATCAGGTTGTGCTTCATGGTTAGACTGTAGATATTGCAGATAAGTAGTCTTGGAGACTGAAGTTCTTAATTGCGACGAGTGTCTGGGTTATATTCTCACTAGGGAGCTTCGAGAGTTACAGTAAGCTCCTTTGGTGCATCGGATTTAAGCTACTGGTAGACCAGGTTGTGCCAAATGCTTCGACTGCAGACCTTGAAGATATACAGTCTTGGAGACTAAAGTCTGAATTACGACGAAATTTCTGGGTTATATTCTCACTAGGAAGCTTCGAGAGTTACAGTAATCTGGCTTTGGTGCGTCAGATTAGAACTACTGGTCCACCACGTGATGCTTCATGGTTCGTGTGCACAACTTGCAGATAAGCAGGGAGTAAAGTTCTGAATTGCGACGAAATTTCTGGGTTATATTCTCACTAGGAAACTTCGAGAGTTACAGTAAATTTGCTTTGGTGCATCGAATTCAAGCTGCTGGTAGACCAGGATGTGCTCCATGGTTCAACTGCAGTTATTGCAGATAAGTAGTCTTAGAGACTAAAGATCTGAACTGCGACGAATTTTCTGGGTTATATTTTCACTAGGAAGCCTCGTGAGTTACAGGAAACATGCTATGGTGCATCGGATTCAAGCTACTGGTAGTCCAGGTTGTGTTCCTTTTTCGACTGCAGCCCTTGCAGATATGTAGTCTTGGCGCCTATAGTTTAAAATGGCAACCACATTTCTGGGTTATATACTCACTAGGAAGCTTCGAGAGTTACACTAAACGTGCTGTGGTGCATCGGATGCAAGCTACTGGTCCATCAGGTGATTCTCCATTATTGGACTGCAGACATTGCAGGTAAGTTGTCTTGGAGACCAAAGTTCTGAATTGCGACATAATTTATGTGTTATATTCTCACTAGGAAGCTTCGAGAGTTACAGGAAACTTGCTCTGCTGCATCGAATTCAAGCTAATGGTAGATCAGGTTCTGCTCCATGGTTCGACTGCAGACCTTGCAGATGAGAAGTCTTGGAGACTAAAGTTCTGAATTGCGACATAATTTCGGGATTATATTCTCACTACGAAGCTTCGAGACTTACAGTAAAAGTGCTTTCTAGGATCGGATTCAAGCTACTGGTCCTACAGGTGATGCTCCATGGTTCGACTGGAGACATTGCAGACAAGTAGTCTTTGAGACTAAAGTTCTGAGTTGCGTCGATATTTTGGGTTATATTCTTACTAGGAAGCTTCGAGTGTTACAGTAATCATTCTTTGGTGCATCAGGTTCAAGCTACTGGTAGACCAGGTTAAGCTTCATTGCTCGATTGCTTACCTTGCAGATAAGTAGTATTGGAGACTAATGTTCTGAATTGCGATGAAATTTCTGGGTTATATTCTCACTAGGAAGCTTCGAGAGTTACAGTAAACTTGCCTTGGTGCATCGGATTCAAGCTACTGGTAGACGAGGTTGTGCTCAATTGTTCGACGGCAGACCTTTTAGATAAGTAATCATGGAGACTAGAGTTCTGAATTGCGATGAAGTTTCTGAGTTATATTCTCACTAGGAAGGTTCGAGAGTTACAGTAAACTTGTTTTGGTGCATCGGATTCAAGCTACTGGTATACCAGGTTGTGCTCCATGGTTTAACCACAGAACTTGCAGGTAACTAGTCTTGAAGACTAAAGTTCTGAATTACGACGAAAATTATGGGTCATACTCTCACTACAGAGCTTCGAGAGTTACAGTAATCTAGGTTTGGTGCATCGGGTTCAAGCTACTGGTAGACCAGGTTGTGCTCCATGGTTCATTTGCAGAACTTGCACATAGGCAGACTTGGAGATTAATGTTCTGAATTGCGGCGAGGTTTCTGGGTCATACTCTCACTACAAAGCTTCGAGAGTTGCAGTAATATACGTTTGGTGCATCGGGTTCCAGCTACTGGTAGACTAGGTTGTGCTTCATGGTTCGATTGCTGACCTTGCAGATAAGTACTCTTGGAGACTAAAGTTCAGAATTGCGGCGAGGTTTTTGGGTCATACTCTCACTAAGAAGCTTCGAGAGCAACAGTAATCTTGCTTTGGTGCATCGGGTTCAAGCTACTGGTAGACCAGGTTGTGCTCAATGGTTCGACTGTAGATATTGCAGATAATTAGTCTTGGACACTAAAGTTCTGATTTGCGACGAAATTTATGGGTTATATACTCAGTAGAAAGCTTCGAGAGTTACAGTAAACTTGCTTCTCTGCATCGGATTCAAGCTACTAGTAGACCAGGTTGTGCTTCATGGTTAGACTGTAGATATTGCAGATAAGTAGTCTTGGAGACTGAAGTTCTTAATTGCGACGAGTGTCTGGGTTATATTCTCATTAGGGAGCTTCGAGAGTTACAGTAAGCTCCTTTGGTGCATCGGATTTAAGCTACTGGTAGACCAGGTTGTGCCAAATGTTTCGACTGCAGACGTTGAAGATATACAGTCTTGGAGACTAAAGTCTGAATTACGACGAAATTTCTGGGTTATATTCTCACTAGGAAGCTTCGAGAGTTACAGTAATCTGTCTTTGGTGCGTCAGATTAGAACTACTGGTCCACCACGTGATGCTTCATGGTTCGTGTGCAGAACTTGCAGATAAGCAGGGAGTAAAGTTCTGAATTGCGACGAAATTTCTGGGTTATATTCTCACTAGGAAACTTCGAGAGTTACAGTAAATTTGCTTTGGTGCATCGAATTCAAGCTAATGGTAGATCAGATTCTGCTCCATGGTTCGACTGCAGACCTTGCAGATGAGAAGTCATGGAGACTAAAGTTCTGAATTGCGACGAAATTTCTGGTTTATATTCTCACTAGGCTGCTTCGAGTGTTACAGTATACTTGCTTTAGTGCATCGGATTCAAGCTACTGGTAGACCAGGTGGTGCTCAATGATTCGACTGCAGAACTTGAAGATAAGCAGTCTTGGAGATTGAAGTTCTGAATTGCGACGACATTCCTAAGTTATATTCTCACTAGGGAACTTCGCGAGTTACAGTAAACTTGCTTTGTTGCATCGGATTCAAGCTACTGGTAGACCAGGTTGCGCTCCATGGTTCGACTGCAGAACTAGCAGGTAAGTAGTCTTGGAGTCTAAAGTTCTGAATTGCGACGAAATTTATTTGTTATATTCTCACTAGGAATCTTCGAGAGTTACAGTAAATTTGCTTTGCTGCATCGGATTCAAGCTCCTGGTAGACCCTGTTGTGCTCCGTGTTTCTACTTCAGACCTTGCAGGTAAGTATTCTTGGAAAAAAATTCTGAATTGCGACGAAATTTCTAGGTTATATTCTCACTAGGAAGCTTCTAGAGTTACTGTAAACTTGGTTCGGTGAATCGGATTCAAGCTACTGGTAGACCAATTTGTGCTCCATGGTTCGCTGCAGACTTTGAAGGTATACAGTCTTGGAGACTAAGTTTCTGAATTGCGACGAAATTTCTAGCTTATATTCTCACTAGGAATTTTCGAAAGTTACAGCAAAATTGCTTGGCTGCATCGGATTTAAGCTTCTGGTAGACCAGTTTGTGCTCCATGTTTCTACTTCAGACCTTGCTGATAAGTATTCTTATAGAACAAAGTTCTGAATTGCGACATAATTTATTGGTTAAATACTCGCTAGGCATCTTCAAGACTGACAGTAAATATACTTTGGCGCATCGGATTCAAGCTACTGCTAGACCTGGTTGTGCTCCATGGTTCGACTGCAGACCTTGCTGATAAGTAGTCTTGGACAATATTGTTCTTAATTGTGACGAAATTTCTCGGTTACATTCTCACTACGAAGCTTCGAGAATTACAGGAAACTTGCTTTGGTGCATTGAATTCAAGTTAATGGCAGACCAGGTTGTGCCCCATGGCTCGACTGCAGACCTTGCAGATAAGTAGTCTTGGAGACTAAAGTTCCTAATTGTGACGAAATATCTCGGTTACATTCTCACTACGAAGCTTCGAGAATTACAGGAAACTTGCTTTGGTGCATCGAATTCAAGGTACTGGTAGTTCAGGTAGTGTTCTATTGTTCGACTGCAGCCCTTGCAGATAAGTAGACTTGGCGCCTATAGTTTTGAATTGCGACATAAATTTCTAGGTTATATTTTTACCTGGAAGCTTCGAGATTTACAGTAAATGTGCTTTGGTGCATTGGATTCAAGCTACTGGTAGTCCAGGTTGTGTTCCATGGTTCGACTGCAGCCCTTTCAGATAAGTAGTCTTGGCGCCTATAGTTTTCAATTGCGACCAAATTTCTAGGTTATATTTTTACCTGGAAGCTTCGAGAGTTACAGTAAACGTGCTTTGGTGCATTGGATTCGAACTACTAGTCCATCAGGTGATGCTCCATGATTGGACTGCAGACATTGCAGATAAGTAGTCTTGGAGACTGAAGTTCTGAATTTCGACGACATTCCTGGGTTATATTTTCACTAGGGAGCTTCGCGAGTTACAGTAAACTTCCTTTGTTGCATCGAATTCAAGGTAATAGTAGACCAGGTTGTGCTCCATGGTTCGACTGCAGACCTTGCAGATAAGAAGTCTTGGACACTAAAGATCTGAATTGCAAAGAAATTCGTGGGTTATATTCTCACTAGGAAGCTTCGAGAGTTACAGTATACTTGCTTTAGTGCATCGGATTCAAACTACAGGTAGACCAGGTTGTGCTCAATGGATCGACTGCAGAACTTGAAGATAAGCTGTCTTGGAGACAAAATTTTTTGAATTGCTACGACGTACCTGGGTTATATTCTCACTAGGGAGCTTCGCGAGTTACAGTAAAATTGCTTTGTGCATCGGATTCAAGCTACTGGTAGACCAGGTTGTGCTTCATGGTTTGACTGCAGACCTTGCAGATAAGTAGTCTTGGAGACTAAAGTTCCTAATTGTGACGAAATATCTCGGTTACATTCTCACTACGAAGCTTCGAGAATTACAGGAAACTTGCTTTGGTGCATTGAATTCAAGTTAATGGCAGACCAGGTTGTGCCCCATGGTTCGACTGCAGACCTTGCAGATAAGTAGTCTTGGAGACTAATGTTCTGTATTGCGACGACATGTCTGCTTTATATTCTCACTAGGACGCTTCGCGAGTTACAGTAAACATGCTTTGTTGCATCGGATTCAAGCTACTGGTAGACCAGGTTGTACTTCATGGTTCGACTGCAGACCTTGCAGATAAGTAGTCTTGGAGACTAAAGTTCTTAATTGTGAGGAAATTTCTCGGTTACATTCTCACCAGGAAGCTTCGAGAATTACAGGAAACTTGCTTTGGTGCATTGAATTCAAGTTAATGGTAGACCAGGTTGTGCCCCATGGTTCGACTGCAGACCTTGCAGATAAGTAGTCTTGGAGACTAATGTTCTGTATTGCGACGAAATTTTTGGGTTATATTCTCACTAGGAAGCTAGGAGTGTTACAGTAATCTTGCTTTGGTGCATTGATTTCAAGCTACTGGTAGACCAGGTTGTGCCCAATGCTTCGAATGCAGATCATGCACATAAGTAGTCTTGGAGACTAAGGATCTGAGTTGCTACGAAAATTTCTGGGTCATATTAACAAAAGGAAGGCTCGAGAGTTACAGTAATTTTGCTTTGGTGCATCGTATTCAAGCTACTGCAACACCTGGTTGTGCCCCATAGTTCGACTGCAGCCCTTACACATAAGTAGTCTTGCCGCCTATAGCTTGGAATTGCGACCACATTTCTGGGTAATATTCTCACTAGGAAGCTTCGAGAGTTACAGTAAATTTACTTTGGTGCATCGGATTCAAGCTACTGGTCCACCAGGTTGGGCTAAATGGTTCCACTGAAGACCTTGCTGATAAGTAGTCTTGAAGACTAATGTTCTGAATTGCGACGCAATTTCTGGGTTACATTCACACTAGGAAGCTTCGAGAGTTACGGTAAACTTGCTTTGGTGCATCGGATTCCAGCTACTGGTAGACCAGATTGGGTTCCATGGTCCCGCTGCAGACCTTGCAGATAAGGATACTTGAGGACTAAAGTTCTGAAATGCGACATAATTTCGGGATTATATTCTCACTACGAAGCTTCGAGAGCTACAGTAAACCTGCTTTGGTGCATCGGATTCAAGCTACTGGTCCACTAGGTATTGCCCCATGGTTCCCAATCTGACCTTGCCGATAAGTAGGCTTGTAGAGTGAAGTTCTGAGTTGTGATGAAATTTCTGCCTTATATTCCCACTAGGGAGCTCCGAGAGTTACAGTAAATGTGCTTTGGTGCATCGGATTTAAGCTACTGGTCCACCAGGTGATGCTCCATGGTTCCACTGCTCACCTTGTAGATAAGTAGGCTTGGAGACTAAAGATCTGAATTGCGACGATATTTCTGCGTTATAGTCTCACTAGGAAACTTTGATAGCTACAGTAAACTTGCTTTGGTGCATCGGAGAAAAGCTACTGGTCCACTAGGTGTTGCTCCATGGTTTCCATTCTGACCTTGCCGATAAGTAGGCTTGGAGACTAAAGTTCTTAATTGCCATGAAATTTCTGCATTATATTCCCACTAGGTAGCTTCTAGAGTTACAGTAATCTTGTTTATTTGCATTTGGATTTAAGCTACTGGTCCACCAGGTGATGCTCAATGGTTCCACTGCTGACCTTGCGGATAACTAGGCTGGGAGACTAAAGTTCTAAATTGCTATGAAATTTCTGCATTATATTCCCACAAGAAGCTTTGAGAGTTACAGTAAAGTTGATTTGGTGCATCGGATTTAAGCTACTGTTCCTCCATTTGATGCTGAATGGTTCCACTGCTGACCTTGCAGATGTGTACCCTTGGAGACAAAAGCACTGAATTGCGACGATATTTCTGGGTTATATTCTCAGTAGGAAACTTCGATAGCTACTAAAAAATTGCTTTGGTGCATCGGATCCAAGCTACTGGTCCACAAGGTATTGCCCCATGGTTCCCATTCTGACCCTGCCGATAAAAAGCCTTGTAGAGTGGAGTTCTGAATTGCGATGAAATTTCTGCCTTATATTCCCACTAGGAAGCTCCGAGAGTTATAGTAAACGTGCTTTGGTGCATCGGATTTAAGCTACTGGTCCACCAGGTGATGCTCCATGGTTCCACTGCTCACCTTGTAGATAAGTAGGCTTGGAGATTAAAGTTCTGAAATGCGATGAAACTTCTGGTTTACATTCTCACTAGCAAACTTCGACTGCTACAGTAAACTTTCTTTGGTGCATCAGATTGAAGCTACTGGGCCATCAGGTGATGCTCCACGGTTCCGATCCTGACCTTTAAGATAATTAAGCTTGGAGACTAAAATTCTGAATTGCGTAGAATTTTATGGGTTGTATTCTTACTAGGAAGACTCGAGAGGTACAGTTAACTTGCTTTGGTGCATCGGATTCAAGCTACTGGTCCATCAGGAAAGGATCCATGGTTCCATTGCTGAACTTGCAGATAAGTGGGCTTGGAGACTAAATTTCTGAATCGCGACGAAATTTCTGTGTTATATTCACACTAGGAAGCTTCGAGAGTTTCATAATCTTGCTTTGATGCATCGGATTTAAGCTACTGGTCCACCAGGTGATGCTATATGGTTCCATTGCTGTCCTTGCAGATAAGTAGGCTGGGAGACTAAAGTTCTGAATTGCTATGCTATTTCTACATTATATCCCCACTAGGAAGCTTTGAGAGTTACAGTAAAGTTGCTTTGGTGCATCGGATTTATGCTACTGGTCCTCCATTTGATGCTCAATGGTTCCACTGCTGACCTGGCAGATAAGGACCCTTGGAGACAAAAGTTCTGAATTGCGACGATATTTCTGGGTTATATTCTCAGTAGGAAACTTCGATAGCTACAGTAAACTTGCTTTGGTGCAGCGGATCCAAGCTACTGGTCCACAAGGTATTGCCCCATGGTTCCCATTCTGACCTTGCCGATAAGTAGGCTTGTAGACTGAAGTCCTGAATTGAGATGAAACTTCTGCATTATATTCCCACTAGGAGGCTCCGAGAGTTACAGTAAGCTAGGTTTGAAGCATCGGGTTTATGCTACTGGTAGACCAGGTTGTGCTCCATGGTTCGTTTGCAGAACTTCCACATAAGTAGTCTTGGGGATTAATGTTCTGAATTGCGGCGTGGTTTCGGGTCATACTCTCACTACGAAGCTTCGAGAGTTACAGTAATCTAGCTTTGGTGCATCGGGTTCAAGCTACTGGTAGACTAGGTTGTGCTTCACGGTTCGATTGCTGACCTTGCAGATAAGTAGTCATGGGGACTAAAGTTCTGAATTACGATGAAATTTCTGGGTTATATTCCCTCTAGGAAACTTTGAAATTTATAGGAATTTAGCTTTGGTGCATCGGGTTCAAGCTACTGGTAGACCACGTTGTGCTCCATAGTTCGACTGTAGATATTGCAGATAAGTAGTCTTGGACACTAAAGTTCTTAATTGCGACGAAATTTCTGGATTATATTCTCACTAGGAAGTTTCGAAGGTTACAGAAAACTTGCTTTGCTACATCGGATTCAAGCTTCTGGTACACCAATTTGTACTCCATTTTTCTACTTCAGACCTTGCAGATAAGTATTCTTATAGAATAAAGTTCTGAATTGCGACATAATTTATTGCTTATATTCTCGCTAGGAAGCTTCAAGACTGACAGTAAACTTGCTTTGGCGCATCGGATTCAAGCTACTGCTAGACCTGGTTGTGCTCCATGGTTCGACTGCACACTTTGCAGGTAAGTAGTCTTGGAGAATATAGTTCTTAATTGTGACGAAATTTCTCGGTTGCATTCTCACTAGGAAGATTCGAGAGTTACAGGAAACTTGCTTTGGTGCATCGAATTCAAGCTACTGGTAGTCCAGGTAGTGTTCCTTGGTTCGACTGCAGCCCTTGCAGATAAATAGTCTTGGCGCCTATAGTTTTGATTTGCGACCAAATTTCTGGGTTATATTTTTACCTGGAAGCCTCGAGAGTTACAGTAAACGTGCTTTGGGGCATCGGATTCTAGCTACTGCTCCATCAGGTAACGCTCCATGGTTTTACTTCAGACATTGCAGATAAGTAGTGTTGGAAACTGAACTTCTGAATTTCGACGACATTCCTGTGTTATATTCTCACTAGGGAGCTTCGCGAGTTACAGTAAACTTGCTTTGGTGCATCGGATTCAAGCTACTGATCTACCCGGTTGGGCTCCATGGTTCACAGAAGACCTTGCTGATAAGTAGTCTTGGATCTAAAGTACTGATTTGCGACGAAATTTCTGGGTTATAATCTCACTAGAGAGTTACGATATTTACCCTAAACCTGCTTTGGTGTACAGGAGACAACCTACCAGTAGACCAGGTTGTGCTCCATGGTTTGTCTGCACACATTGCAGATAAGTAGTCATTGAGACTAATGTTCTGAATTGCGACGAAAGGTCTGGGTTATATTCGCACTAGGAAGTTTCGAGTGCTACAGTAAACTTGCTTTGCTGCATCGGATTAAAGCTACTGGTAGTCCAGGTTGTGCTCCAGTGTTCGACTGCAGACCATGCAGTTAAGTAGTATTATAGACTAATGTTCTGAATTGCGACGAAATTTCTGAGTTATATTCTCACTAGAATGCTTCGAGAGTTACAGTAAACTTGCTTTGGGGCATCGGATTCAAGCTACTGGAGACCAGGTTGTGATCCACGGTTCTTCTACAGATCTTGCAGTTAAGTGGTGTTGCAGACTAAAGTTCTGCATTGCGACGAGATTTCAGGATTATATTCTCACTATAGAGGTTCGAGAGCTACAGTAAGCTTGCTATGGTGCATCGGATTCAGGGTACTGGTAGACCAGGTTGTGCTTCATGGTTCGACTGTAGACCATGACGATAAGTAGTCTTGGAGAATAAATTTCCGAATCGCGACGAACTTTCTGGGCTATTTTCCACTAGGAAGCAGTCAGTTACAGTAAACTTGCTTTGGTGCATCGTATTCAAGCTACTAGTAGCCTAGGTTGTGCTCCATGTTTCGACCGCAGTCATTGCAGTTAAGTAGTCTTGGAGACTAAAGTTCTGAATTGCGACGAAATTTGAGTATTATATTTTCACTATAGAGGTTCGAGTGCTACAGTAAACTTGCTGTGGTGCATCGGATACAAGCTACTGGTAGACCAGGTTGTGCTTCATGGTTCGACTGCAGACCTCACAGATAAGTAGTCTTGGAGACTAAATGTCTGAATTTCAACGAAACTTCTGGGTTATATTCTCACTAGAGGGCTTCGTGAGTTACAGTAAACTTGCTTTGGAGCATCGGATTCAATCTACTGGATATCCAGGTTGTGCTCCATTGTTCGACTACAGAACTTGCAGATATGTAGTCTTGGAGACTAAAGTTCTCAATTGCGACGCAATTTCATCTCTATATTCTCACTAGGAAGCTTCGAGAGCTACAGTTAACTAGCTTTGGTGCATCGGATTCATGGTACTGGTAGAACAGGTTTTGCTCCCTGGTTCGAATGCAGACGATGCACATAAGTAGTGTTGGAGACTAAATTTCTAAATAGCCACGAAATTTCTGGGTTATATACTCACTAGGAAGCTTCGAGAGTTACAGTAAACTTGCTTTGGTGCATCGGATTCAAGTTACTGGTAGACCAGGTTGTGCATCATGGTTCAACCTCAGACATTGCAGATAAGTAATCTTGGAGACTAAAGTTCTGAATTGCGACGAAATTTCTGGGTTATATTCTCACTAGGGAGCTTCGAGAGTCACAGAAATGTTACTTTGGTGCATCGGATTCAAGCTACTGTTAGACCAGGTTGTGCTGCGCGGTTCGTCTGCAGACCTTGCAGACAAGTAGTCTTGGACACTTAAGTTCTTAATTGAGACGAACTTTCTATGTAATACTCACACGAGAAAGCTTCGAGAGATACAGTGAACATGCTTTGGTGATTCGGATTCAAGGTTTTGGTATACCAGTTTGGTCCATGGTTCGACTGGAGACCTTGCAGACAAGTAGTTTTTGAGACATATGTTCTGAATTGATACGAACTTTCTTTGTAATATTCTCACGAGGAAGCTTCGAGAGTTACAGTACACTTGCTTTGCTGCATCGGATTCAAGCTACTGGTCGCGCAGTGTGTCCTCCATGGTTCGACTCAAGGCTTTGTAGGTAAGTAGTCTTGGAGACGAAAGTTCCGAATTGCAACGAAATTTCTTTGTTATATTGTCACTAGGAAGCTTCGAGAGTTACAGTAAACTTACTCTGGTGCATCGGATTCAGCGAGTGGTAGACCTAATTGTGCTCAATGTTTCGACTGCTTTTCTTGCAGATGAGTCGTCTTGAAGAGTAAAGTTCCGAATTGAGACGACTTATGTGGGTAATATTCTCACTAGCAACCTTCGAGAGTTACAGACAACTTGCTTTGGTGCATCGGGTTCAAGCTACTGGTCCACCAGGTGATACCCCATATTTGGACTGCAGACCTTGCAGATAAGTAGCCTTGGAGACTATAGTTCTGAATTACGACGAAATTTCTCGCTTATATTCTCACCAGGAAGCTTCGAGAGTTACAGTAAACTTGCTTTGGTGCATTGTATTCAAGCTACTGGTAGACCAGTTAGTGTTCCATGGTTCTACTGCAGACTTCCCAGATAAGGAGTCTTGGAGACTATAGTTCTGAATTGCGGCGAATCACCTGGGTTATATTCGCACTAGGAAGCTTCGAAAATAACAGTAAACTTGCTTTTTTGCATCGGATTCAAGCTACTGCTAGACCAGGGTGTGCTCCATGGTTCGACTCCAGACAAGCCGATAAGTAGTCTTGGAGACTAAAGTTTTCAATTGCTACGAAATTTCTGGGTTATATATTCTCACTAGGAAGGTTCGACAGTTACAGTTAACTCTATTTGGTGCATCGGATTGAAGCTACTGGTGGACCAGGTCGTGCTCCATGGTTCGACTGCAGACCTTGTAAGGTGTCAGGCAAATCCAACACCTTACATGAAAACCCTGACATGATAAGCAAATCCAGTAGTGTGTCACATAGCTCCGAATAAATTGTGACATTAAATGAACAAAAGTAATACGAGTAACGAGTGAGCAAATGGAATACCACAGACTAACACAAGAATGCCTAAATGCATGTCGTACCTTCCCACCGTGAGGCAGACGCAGTTCCGAGGGGAGAAACGAGGACAGAAGCCGAGAGCAGAACCGTGTTAAGCTAGAAAAGAGAGGGGCTGGACACCCACGCCACGAGCCTACCTGTACAACTATACAACCCGCACGTTTTAGCGTCAGGCTTTTTCGCGTCTCAGGTATGTCAAGGACAACCCCCAGCCCTTGTTAAAAGCTAGAGCCCTCCAGAAAAGCAGTATAGATCTTACGATAACACAAAAAGGGCCACTACCACCCGCAAGTTTTAGCGTGAGACTTTTTCGCGTGTCTGTTACATTAGGATCACTCCCCAGCCCATGTTAAAAGATAGAGCCCTCCAGAAGAGCAGTATAGATCTTACGATAACGCTAAAAGGTCCACACTAGCTGCAGGTTTTAGCGTGAGACTTTTTAGCGTCTCTGTTACGTTGCAAACTTTAAAAACATTGCCCCACCACGAAAAGTATAACGTTTCCCATTGGATAGACAGAATTTTTGTAGGCGGAGCGTAAGGTTCACATTGAGACCCTGATTGGTCAGATGAAAACACAGCCAGATAGCTTTTTTAAACTAACTTCGGTAAATTGTAGTAAGGAGAAGTTCGAGGGTTGGTTCCGAGACGGCGAGCTGGACGGCTGGTGCGCCGGCCGCTGTCGCCCTGACGCTGCCTAAACACCGACAAGGTAATGAACGCAGGCGATGCCGCATTTTTGAGCGCATAAAGCTTCACTCAGAACTGCAGAAGTCTCATCTGTTACACTACCTTTTTGCGTAATACTAATGGTGATCGTTAATTAAAACTCATCGTCTTCACATTTGCCACTTGAAGAACAGATCTGAAACGCGATGACTTTTCTTTTATATAGTTATTGAGAAGCCACATCAGCCACTGTAATTTACGACAAGTTAAATTAATTAAGGATAATTGAGGGTCACTGTAGACCATTTTTATAGTTTTCTCTTTTGTGAAACTTAATTTAAACCGAGATTATAGATGTGATATGGCATAGGTCATCCTTCGATCAATTGTAGAACTTGGAAACACATTTAGGGAATATTCGTTCACATTTTTGTTGAACGCAGTTGGTTTTTACCATCCTGTATTAAAACATTTCCTTTTATCAATAGAGCAATTTATAAACTATGTTTTGTGATTAGAATACATTTCCAATGGCAAACTTAACTGCTTTTTCGACGTTATTTTACCAGCTAACTAAAAATAGGAAAGCCTTGAACCCTTTCCACTATATTTAGTTAGAATTAAGATTCTTTTACAGGGAGTGCAGTGGAGCTGACGCTGAGATCATTTAGTATTTGGTTATATCATCGCTAGTCTCACTGAACTCATCTGAATTCTACATGTCATGTGTGGTCTGGCGTCTCCTTACCAGCAACAGGTCCCAGGTTCAAACTAGTTCCCTAAAAAACACGCTCAGAGCGTCGTTGCGCGAAAGTGGTTGGGAGAGACGATATAGTACAATCAGACACCACCATGAATGTTTATAACCTAGCAGATAAGTAGTCTTGGAGACTAAGGTTTCGAATTCGGACGAAATTTCGGGGTTATATTCTCTCTAGGAAGCATCGAGAGTTACAGTAAACTTGCTTTGGTTAATCGGGTTCAGCCTAGTGATAGACCAGTTTGTGCTCCATGGTTCGACTGCAGACCTTGCAGATAAATAGTCTTCGAGACTAAAGCTCTGAATTGCTATGAAATTTCTGGGTTATATATTTTGAATAGGAAGCTTCGAGAGTTACATTAAATTTTCTTTGGTGCATCGGATTGAAGCTACTAGTCCAATGGGTGATACTCAACGTTGCACTGCAGACCTTGGAAATACATAGTCTTGGAACTATAGATCTGAACTACGACAAAATTTCTGGGTTATATTCTCACTAGGATGCTTCGAGAGTTACAGTAAACTTGCTTTGCTGCATCGGATTCATACTACTGATAGAGCAGTGTGACGTCCATGACTCGACATAAGGCCTTGCAGGTAAGTAGTCTTGGAGACTAAAGTTCTGAATTGCGACGAAATTTCTGGTTTATATTCTCACTAGGAAGCTTCGAAACTTACAGCAGACTTGCTTTGGTGCTTTGGATTCAAGCTACTGGTCCACCAGGTGATACTCAATGGTTGAACTGCAGAATTTGCAGATAGGTATCCTTGGATACTTAAGTTCTGAATTGTAACAAACTTTCTTTGTAATATACTCACGAGGAAGCTTCGAGAGATAAAGTAAACTTGCTTCGGTGTATCGGATTCAAGCAACTGGAAAAGCAGTGTGTGAACAGCGGTTCACCTCCTGGCCTTTCAGGTAAGAAGCTTTGGAGACTCAAGTTCAAATTTGGGACGAAATTTCTGGGTTATATTCTCACTAGGGAGCTGCGAGAGTCACAGTAAACATGCTTTGGTGGATCGGATTCAAGCTACTGGTATACTAGATTGTGCTCCATGGTTCGACTGCAGACCTTGCAGACAAGTAGTCTTGGAGGCTTAAGTTCCGAATTGAGACCAACTTTTTTGTTATATTCTTACGAGAAAGCTTCGAGAGTTACAGTAATCTTGCTTTGGTGCATCGGATTCAAGCTACTGGTAGAGCATTGTGTGCTTCATGGTTATACTGCAGACCTTGCCGATAAGTAGTCTTGGAGAATAAAGTTCTGAATATCGACGAACTTTTTGGGTTATATTCTCACCAGGAAGCTTTGAGAGTTACAGTAAACTAGCTTTGGTGCATCGGATTCAATCTACTGGTCCACCAGGTGATGCTCCATGATTCGACTGCAGACCTTGCTGATAAGTAGTCTAGGAGACTAAAGATCTGAATTGCGAAGAAGTACCTGGGTTATATTCTCACTAGGAAGCTTCGAGAGTTACAGTAAAGTTACTTTGGTGCATCGGATTCAAGCTACTGGTAGACCAGATTGTGCTCCATGGTTCGACTGCAGACCTTGGAGATAAGTAGTATTGGAGACTTAAGTTCTGAAATGAGACGAACTTTCGTTGTAATATTCACACGAGAAAGCTTAGAGAGTTACTGTAAACTTCCTTTGGTGTTTCGGACTCAAGGTAGTGGTATACCAGTTTGGTCCATGGTTCGACTGCAGACCTTGCAGACAAGTTGTCTTGGAGACTTAAGTTCTGAATTGATACGAACTTTCATTGTAATATTCTTACGAGGAAGCTTCGAGAGTTACAGTAAACTTGCTTTGGTGCATCGGATTCAAGCTACTGGTAGCGCAGTGTGTCCTCCATGGTTCGACTCAAGGCCTTGCAGGTAAGTAGTCTTGGAGACTAAAGTTCCGAATTGCGACGAAACTTTTTTGTTATATTTCACTAGGAAACGTCGAGAGTTACAGTAAACATGCTGTTGTGCATCGGATTCAAGCTACTGGTAGACCAAGTGGAGCTCCATGGTTCAACTGCAGACCTTGTAGATAAGTTGTCTTGGAGACTAAAGTTCTGATTTGCAACGGAATTTCTGATTTATATTCTCACCAGGAAGCTTCGAGAGTTTCAGTAAACTTTCTTTGGTGCATCGGATTCAAGCTACTGGTCCAGCAGATGATGCGCTATGGTTCGACAGCAGACCTTGCGGATAAGTAGTTTTGGAGACTTCAGTGCTGAATTGTGACGACATTTCGGGATTATATTATCACTAATAAGCTTTGAGAGATACAGTAAACCTGCTTTGGTGCATCGTATGTAAGCTATTGGTAGACCAGGTAGTGCTCCATGCTTCGAATGCAGACATTGCAGATAAGTAATCTTTCTCACTTAAGTTGTGAATTGCGACGAAACATCTGTGTTATATTCTCACTCGGAAGCTTCGAGAGTTACCGTAAACTTGCTAAGGTGCACTGGATTCAAGCAACCGGTAGACCAGGTTCTGCTCCATGGTTCGACTGCAGACCTTGTAGATAAGTAGTCATGGAGACTAAAGATCTGAATTGCGACCAAATTTCTGGGTTATATTCTCACTAGGAAACTTCGAGAGTTACAGTAAACTTGCTTTGGTGCATCGGATTCAAGCTACTGGTAGAACAGGTTATGCTCCATGCTTCGACTGCATACCTTGCAGTTAAGTAGTCTTGGAGACTAAAGCACTGAATTACGACGAAATTTCTGGGATATATTCTCATAAGGAAGCTTCGAGAGTTACAGAAAACTTGCTTTGGTGCATCGGATTCAAGCTACTGGTAGAACAGGTTATGCTCCATGCTTCGACTGCATACCTTGCAGTTAAGTAGTCTTGGAGACTAAAGCACTGAATTACGACGAAATTATTGGGATATATTCTCATAAGGAAGCTTCGAGAGTTACAGTAAACTTGCTTCTGTGCATCGGATTCAAGCCACTGGTTGACCAAGTTGTGCTCCTTGGTTCAACTGCAGACCTTGCATTAAGTAGAATTGGAGACTTAAGTTAGAATTGCGACGAAATTTCTGGGTTATATTCTCACTAGGAAGCTTCGAGAGTTACAGTTAACTTGTATTGGTGCATCGGATGCAAGATACTGGTAGACCAGGTATTGCTCCATGGTTCGACTGCAGACCTTTCAGATAATTAGTCTTGGAGACGAAAGTTCTCAATTGCGTCGAAATTTCTTGCTTATATTCTCACTAGGAAGCTTCGTGAGTTACAGTTAACTTACAATGGCGTATCGGATTGAAGATACTGGTAGACCCAGGTGTGCTCCATGGTTCGACTGCAGACCTTGCAGATAAGTAGTCTTGGAGACGAAAGTTCTCAATTGCGTCGAAATTTCTTGCTTATATTCTCACTAGGAAGCTTCGTGAGTTACAGTTAACTTACAATGGCGTATCGGATTGAAGATACTGGTAGACCCAGGTGTGCTCCATGGTTCGACTGCAGACCTTGCAGATAAGTAGTCTTGGAGACTAAAGTTCCGAATTGGGGTAATTTCTGGGTTACATTCCCACTAGAAAGCTTCGAGAATACAGTAAACTAGCTTTGCTACATCGGATTCAAGCTACTGGTAGACCAGGTTGTGCTCCATCGTTCGATTAAAGACATTGCACATAAGTAGTCTTGGAGACTAAAGTTCTGGATTGTGACGAAGTTTCTGGGTTATTTCTCACTAGGAAGCTTTGAGAGTTGCAATAAACTTGCTTTGGTGCATCGGATTCAAGCTACTGGTAGACAAGCTGTGCTCCATGTTTCGACTGCAGACCTTGCAGATAAATAGTATTGGAGACTAAAGTTCTGAGTTGCGACGAAGTTTCTGGTTTATATTCTCACTAGGAAGCTTCGAGAGTTACAATAAACTAGCTTTGGTTCATCGGATTCCAGCTTCTGTTAGACTAGGTTCTGCTCAGGTTCGACTGCAGAACTTGCAGATAAGTAGTCTTGGAGACTAAAGTTCTGAATTGCGAGGAAATTTCTGGGTTATATTCAAACCAGGAAGCTTCGAGTGTTACATTAAACTAGTTTGGTGCATCGGATTGAAGCTACTGGTGGACCAGCTTGCGCTCCATGGTTTGTCTGCAGACCTTGCAGATAAGTAGACTAAAGTGCTGAGTTTCGACGAAATTTCTGGCCTATATTCTCACTGGGAAGCTTCGGGAGCTACAGTATACTTGCTTCGGTGCACCGGATTCAAGCTACTGGTAGACCAGTTTGAGCTCCATCGTTCGACTGCAGACGTTTCAGATAAGTAGTCTTGGAGACTAAAGTTCTGAATTGCGACGACGTTTCTGGATTATATATTCACTAGAAAGATTCGAGAGTTACAGTAAACTTTCTTTGGGGCATCGGATTCAAGCTACTAGTAGACCAGGTTGTGCTCCGTGGTTCGACTGCAGACCTTGCAGACAAGTCGTCTTGGAAACTTATGTTCTAAATTGAGATGAACTTCCTTTGTAATATTCTCACTAGAAAGCTTCGAGAGTAACAGTAAACTTGCTTTGGTGCATCGGATTGACGATACTGGTATACCAGGCTGTGCTGCATGGTTCGACTGCAGACCTTGCGGATAAGTAATCTTGGAGACTAAAGTTCCTAATTGCGACGAAATTTCTGGGTTATATTCTCACTTGGGAGCTTCGAGAGTTACAGTGAACTTGCTTTGCTGCTTCGGATTGAAGCTACTGGTAGACCAGATCGTGCTCCATGTTTTGACTGCATTTCTTGCAGATGAGTAGTCTTGAAGAGTAAAGTTCTGAATTGAGACGACTTCGTTGGGTAATATTCTCACTAGGAAGCTTCGAGAGTTATAGACAAATTGCTTGGGTGCATCGGATTCAACCTACTGGTAGAGCAGTGTGT
>NW_026063128.1:0-23393 GCF_023897955.1 Schistocerca gregaria | reverse complement strand
CCATGGTTCCACTGCTCACCTCGCAGATAAGTAGGCTTGGAACTAAAGTTCGGAATTGCGACGAAATTTCTCCGTTATATTCTCACAATGAGCTTCGAGAGTAACAGTAAACTTGCTTGGTGCATCGGATTCAAGCTACTGGTCCACCAGGTGATGCTTAATGGTGTCTCTGCTGAGCTTGCAGATAGGTAGGCATGGAGTCCAAAGTTCTGAATTGCGACGAAATTTCTGGGTTACATTCTCACTAGGAAGCATCGAGAGTTACAATATAGTTGCTTTGGTGCATCGGATTCAAGCTACTGGTCCAACAGGTGATGCTCCATGGTTCCACTTCTGTCCAAGCAGATAAGTAGGCTTGGAGACTAAAGCTCTGAATTGCGACGAAATCTCTGCGTTACATTCTCACAAGGAAGCTAGGAGAGTTACAGTAAACTTAATTTGTAGGATCGGATTTAACTACTGGTCCACCAGGTGATGTTCCATGGTTCCAAGGCTAAAATTGCAGATGAGTAGGCATGGAGACAAAAGTTTTGAATTGCGACGAAATTTCTGGGTCACATTCTCACTAGGAAGCATCGAGAGTCAGCGTAAAGTTGCTTTGGTGCATCAGATTCAAGATACTAATCCACCAGGTGATGCTCCATGGTTCCACTGCTGACCTTGCAGATTAGTAGGCTTGGAGACTAAAGTTCTGAATTGCGACGAAATTTCTGGGTTACATTCTCATTAGGAAGCATCGAGAGTTAGAGTAAATATGCTTTGGTGCATCGGATTCAAGCTACTGGTCCACCAGGGGATGCTCCATGGTTCCACTGCTGTCTTCGCTGATAAGTAGGATTAGAGATTAAAGTTCTAAATAGCGACAATATTTCTGGGATATATTCTCACTAGGAAACTTCGAGAGTTACAGTAAACTTGCTTTGATGCATCGGATTAATGCAACTCGTCCAGCAGGTGATGCTCCAAGGTTCCAATGCTGACCCCGCAGATAAGTAGGCTTGGAGACTAAAGATCTCAATTGCAAAGAAATATCTGGGTTACATTCTCATTAGCAAGCTTCGAGAGTTACCGTAAACTTGCTTTGGTGCATCGGATTTAAGCTACTGGTCCACTAGGTGATGCTCCATATATCCACCGCTAACCTTGCAGAGAAGTAGGAATTGGAGACTAAAGTTCTGAATTGCGATGACAATTCTGGTTTATATTCTCACTAGTAAGCTTTGAGAGTTACAGTAAACTTGCTTTGGTTTATCGGATTTAATCTACTGGTCCAAAAGGTGATGCTCCATGGTTCCACTCCTGTCTTCGCAGTCAAGACGGATTAGAGACTAAAGTTCTGAATTGCGACGAAGTTTCTGGGTTACATTCACACTAGGAAACATCGAGAGATACATTACACTTACTTTGGTGCATCGGGTTAAACCTACTGGTCCACCAGAAGATGCTCCATGTTTGCACTGCTGACCTTGCAGATAAGTAGGCTTGAAGACTAAAGTTCTGAACTGCCACGACATTTTCTGGTATGTATTCTCACAAAGAGGCTTCCAAAGTTACAGTAAACTTGGTTTGGTGCATCGAATTTAAGCTACTGGTCCACCAGGTGATTCTTTATGGTTTCTCTGCTGACCTTGCTGATAAGTGGGCATGGAGACAGAAGTTCTGAATTGCGACGAAATATCTGGATTACATTCACACTAGGTAGCATCGAGAATTACAGTAAACTTGCTTTGGTGCATCGTATTCAAGCTACTGGTCCACCAGGTGATGTTCCATGGTTCCACTGCTGACCTTGCAGATTGGTAGGCTTGGAGACTAAAGTTTTGAATTGCGACGAAATTACTTTGTTACATTCTCATTAGGAAGCATCGAGAGTTACAGTACAGTTGCTTAGGTGCATCGGATTCAAGCTACTGGTCCACCAGGTGAAGCCCCATGGTTCCACTTCTGTCCCCGCAAATAAGTAGGATTGGAGACTACAGTCCTGAATTGCGATGAAATATCTGGGTTATATTCTCACAAAGAAGCTT
This sequence comes from Schistocerca gregaria, assembly GCF_023897955.1. Classification (NCBI taxonomy): domain Eukaryota; kingdom Metazoa; phylum Arthropoda; class Insecta; order Orthoptera; family Acrididae; genus Schistocerca; species Schistocerca gregaria. The sequence continues at coordinate 21,366 of NW_026063128.1, read as the reverse complement.
TGAGAGTGACAGTAAACTTGCTTTGGTTTATCGGATTAATCTACTGGTCCACCAGGTGATACTCCATCTTTCCACTGCTGTCTTTGCAGATAAATAGGATTAGAGACTATAGTTTTGAATTGCGAAGAAATTTCAGGGTTACATTCTCTCTAGGAAGCTTCAAGAGTTACAGTACACTTACTTTGGTGCATCGGAATTAACCTCTTGGACCACCAGAAGATGCTTAATGGTTTCTCTGCTGACCTTGCAGATAAGTAGCCATGGAGACCAAAGTGCTGAATTGGGACGAAATTTCAGGGTTACCTTCTCACTAGGAAGCTTCGAGAGTTACAGTAAACTAGCTTTTGTGCATCGTATTCAAGCTACTGGTCCACCAGGTGATGCTCCATGGTCCCACTGCTGACCTTGCAGATAAGTAGGCTTGGAGATTAAAGTTCTGATTTGCGACGACATTTCTGCGTTACATTCTCATTAGGAAGCATCAAGAGTTACGTAAAGTTGCTTTTGTTCATCAGATTCAAGCTATTGGTCCACCAGGCGAAGCTCCATGGTTCAACTGCTGACCTCGTAAATAAGTAGGCTTAAAGGCTACAGTTCTGAATTGCGACAAAATTTCTGGGTTACATTCTCACTAGTAAAGTTCGAGAATTACCGTAAACTTGCATTGGTGCATCGGATTTAAGCTACTGGTCCACCAGGTGGTGCTTCATGGTTCCTTCTCTAAAATTGCAGATAAGTAGGCATGGAGACTAAAGTTCTGAATTGCGATAAAATTTCTGGGTTACATTCTCATTAGGAAGCTTCGAGAGTTACCGTAAACTTACTTTGGTGCATCTAATTAAAGCTACTGGTCCACCAAACGATGCTCCATGTTTAAACTGCTGACCTTGCAGATAAGTAGGATTGTAGTGTAAAGTTCTGAATTGCGATGAAATTTCTCTGTTACATTCTCATTAGGAAGCTTCCAGAGGTACAGTAAACTTGCTTTGGTGCATCGGATTCAAGCTCCTGGTCATCCAGGTGATGCTCCATGCTTCCACTGCTCTCTTCGCAGCAAGGATTATTAGAGACTAAAGTTCTGAATAGCGATGATATTTCTGGGTTATATTCTAACTAGGAAGCTTCGAAAGTTACAGGAAACTTGCTTTGATGCATCGGATTAATTCAACTCGTCCAGCAGGTGATGCTCCATGGTTCCACTGCTGACCTCGCAGATAAGTTGGCATGGAGACCAAAGTTCTGAATTGCAAAAAAATATTTGGGTTACATTCTCACTAGGAAGCTTCGAGAGTTACAGTGCAGTTGCTTTGGTGCATCGGATTCAAGCTACTGGTCGACCAGGTGATGCTCCATGCTTCCACTGCTGTCTTCGCAGATAAGGATTATTAGAGACTAAAGTTCTGAATAGCGACGATATTTCTGGGTAATATTCTAACTAGGAAGCTTCGAGAGTTACAATAAACTTGCTTTGATGCATCGGATTAATTCAACGAGTCCAGCAGTTGATGCTCCATGGTTCCACTGCTGACATCGCAGATAAATTGGCATGGAGACCAAAGTTCTGAATTGCAACGAAATTTCTGGGTTACATTCTCACTAGGAAGCTTCGAGAGTTACAGTGCAGTTGCTTTGGTCCATCGGATTCAAGCTACTGGTCGACCAGGTGATGCTCCATGGTTCCACTGCTGTCTTCGCAGATAAGTAGTATTAGAGACTAAAGTTCTGAAAAGCGACGAAATGTCTTTGTTACATTCACATTAGGAAGCTTCGAAAGTTGCAGTACACTTGCTTTGGTGCATCGGAATTTAGCTACTGGTCCACCAGGTGATACTCCATTGTTCCTGTGCAGAACTTCCAGATACGTAGGGTTGGATACAAAAGTTCTGAATTGCGACGAAATTTTCTGGATTACATTCTCACAAGGAAGCTTCGAGATTTACAGTAATCTTGGTTTGGTGCATTGGATTGAAGGTACTTGTTCAACAAGTAATGCTCCATGGTTGCACTGCTGACCGTGTAGATTAGTTGGCTTGGAGACAAAAGTTCTGAATAGCACCGATATTTCTGGGTTATATTCTCACTAGGAAGCTACGAGAGTTACAGTAAAGTTGCTTTGGTGCATCGGATTCATGCTACTGGTCCACCCGGTGATGCTCCATGGTTAAACTGCTGACCTCGCAGAAAAGTAGGCTTGGAACTAAAGTTCGGAATTGCGACGAAATTTCTGGTTTACATTCTCACTAGGTGGCATCGAGAGTTACAGTAAACTAGCTTAGATGCATCCGATAAATGCAACTTGTCCAGCAGGTGATGCTCCATGGTTCCACTGCTGAAATTTCAGATAAGTTGGCTTATAGACTAAAGTTCTGAATTGAAACGAAATTTCTCTGTTACATTCTCATTAGGAAGCTTCGAGAGGTACAGTAAACTTGCTTTGGTGCATCGGATTTAAGCTCCTGGTCATCCTGGTGATGCTCCATGCTTCCACTGCTCTCTTCGCAGTAAGGATTATTAGAGACTAAAGTTCTGAATAGCGATGATATTTCTGGGTTATATTCTAACTAGGAAGCTTCGAAAGTTACAGGAAACTTGCTTTGTTGCATCGGATTAATTAAACTCGTCCAGCAGGTGATACTCCATGGTTCCACTGCTGACATCGCAGATAAGTTGGCATGGAGACCAAAGTTCTGAATTGCAAAGAAATATGTGGGTTACATTCTCACTAGGAAGCTTCGAGAGTTACAGTGCAGTTGCTTTAGTGCATCGTATTCAAGCTACTGGTCCACTAGGTGATGCTCCATGGTTCCACTCCTGTCTTCGCAGAGAAGTAGTATTAGAGACTAAGTTCTGAAAAGCGACGAAATTTCTTGGTTACATTCTCATTAGGAAGCTTCGAAAGCTACAGTACACTTGCTTTGGTGCATCGGATTTTAGCTACTGGTCCACCAGGTGATGCTCCATTGTTACTGAGCAGAACTTGCAGATACGTAGGCTTGGAGACAAAAGTTCTGAATTGCGACGAAATTTCTGGGTTACATTCTCACAAGGAAGCTTCGAGACTTACAGTAATCTTCTTTGGTGCATCGGAATGAAGGTACTTGTTCACCAAGTAATGCTCCATGGTTGCACAGCTGACCTTGTAGATAAGTAGGCTTGGAGGCTAAAGTTCTGAATAGCGCCGATATTTCTGGGTTATATTCTCACTAGGAAGCTACGAGAGTTACAGTAAAGTTGCTTTGGTGCATCAGATTCATGCTACTGGTCCACCCGGTGATGCTCCATGATTCCACTGCTGACCTTGCAGATTAGTAGGCTTGGAGACTAAACTTCTGAATTGCGACGAAATTCTGGGTTACATTCTCATTAGGAAGCATCGAGAGTTACAGTAAAGTTGCTTTGGTGCATCGGATTCAAGATACTGGTCCACCAGGTGATGCTCCAAGCTTCCACTGCTGTCTTCGCAGATAAGGATTATTAGAGACTAAAGTTCTGAATAGCAACGATATTTCTGGGTTATATTCTAACTAGGAAGCTTCGAGAGTTACAGTAAACTTGATTTGATGCATCGGATTAATTCAACTCGTCCAGCAGGTGATGCTCCATGGTTCCACTGCTCACCTCGCAGATAAGTTGGCATGGAGACCAAAGTTCTTAATTGCAACGAAATTTCTGGGTTACATTCACACTAGGAAGCTTCGAGAGTTACAGTGCAGTTCCTTTGGTGCATCGGATTCAAGGTACTGGTCCACCAGGTGATGCTCCATGGTTCCACTGCTGTCTTCGCAGATAAGTGGTAATTGAGACTAAAGTTCTGAAAAGCGACTAAATTTCTGGGTTACATTCTCATTAGGAAGCATCAAGAGTTACAGTAAAGTTGCTTTAGTGCATTGGATGGATTCAAGCTATTGGTCCACCAGACTATGCTCCATGGTTCCACTGCTAAAATTGTAGATAAGAAGGCATGAAGACAAAAGTTCTGAATTGCGATGATATTTCTGGGATATTTTCTCACTAGGAAGCTTAAAGAATTACAGTAAACTTGCTTTGGTTTATCGGTTTTAAGCTACTGGTCTACCAGGTGATGATCCATTGTTCCACTGCTTACCTCGCAGGTAAGTAGGCTTGGAGACTAAAGTTCTGAAATGCGACGGAATTTGTAGGTTACATTCTCATAAGGAATGTTCGAGAGTTACAGTAAACTTGCTTTTGTTGGATCGGATCTATGCTACTGGTCCATTAGTTGATGCTCCACGATTCCACTGCAGAAATTGCTGATAAGTAGGCTTGAGGCTAAGGTTCTGAACTACGACGAAATTTCTGGGTTGTATTCTCACTAGGTAGCATCGAGAATTACAGTAAACTTGCTTAGATGATAGGATAAATGCAACTCGTCCAGCAGCTGATGCTCCATGGTTCCACAGCTGATTACGCAGATAAGTTGGCATGGAGACAAAAGTTCTGAATTGCACGTAATTTCTGGGTATCATTCTCAATAGGAAGCTTCGAGAGTTACAGTAAACTTACTTTCGTGCATCGGATTTAACCTATTGGTCAACCAGGTGATGCTCCATCTTTAAACTGCTGACCTTTCAGATAAGTAGGCCAGGAGACAAAAGATCTGAATAGCGACGAAATTTCTACGTTACATTCTCACTAGGAAGTTCGAGAATTACCGTAAATTTGCATTTGTGCATCGGATTTAAGCTACTGATCAACCAGGTGATACTCAACGATCACACTGCTGAAAATGTAGATGCGTAGGCTTGGAGACTAAAGTTCTGAACTGCGACGAAATTTCTGCGTTATATTCTCAGACGGAAGCTTCGAGAGTTACAGTAAACCTGCGTTGGTGCATCAGATTGAAGCTACTGGTCCACCACGTGATGCTCCATGGTTCCTGTGCTCACCTTGCAGATAAGTAGGCTTGGAGACTAAAGTTCTGCATTGCGACCAAATTTCTTTGATACATTTTCAATAGGAAGCTTCGACAATTAGAGTAAACTTGCTTTGGTGCATCGGAATCAACCTTCTGGTCCCCCAGGTGATGCTCCGTGGTTCCACTGCTGAAATTGCGGATAAGTTGGCTTCGAGACTAAAATTCTGAATTGCTACGATATTACTGGGTAATATTCACCCTAGGAAACTTCGAGAGTTACAGTAATCTTGCTTTGGTACACAGGATTTAAGCTACTGGTCCACCAGGTGATGCTCCATGATTCCCCTGCTGACCTTGCACATAAGTAGGCTTGGAGACTAAGGTTCTGAATTGCAACGAAATTTCTGGGTTTTATTGTCACTATTAAGCTTCGAAAGCTACAGTAAACTTGCTTTATTGCATCGGATTTATCCTACTGGTCCACCAGGTAATGTTTTACCGTTCGACGGCTCACCTTGCAGATAAGTAGAATTGGAGACTAAAGTTCTGAATTGTGACGAAATTTATTTGATACATTCTCACTAGGAAGCTTCGAGAGGTACAGTAAACGTGCTTTGGTGGATCGGATTTTAGATACTGGTCCACCAGTTTATGCTCCATGGATCCACTGCTGACGTTGCAGATACGTAGGCTAGGAGACAAAAGTTCTGAATTGCGACGAAATTTCTGGGTTACATTCTCACAAGTAAGCTTCGAGACTTACAGTAATCTTGCTTTGGTGCATTGGATTGAAGGTACTTATTCACTAAGTAATGCTCCATGGTTGCACTGCTGTTCTATTAGATTAGTTGGCTTGGAGACAAAAGTTCTGAATAGCGCCGATATTTCTGGGTTATATTCTCACTAGGAAGCTACGAGAGTTTCAGTAAAGTTGCTTTCGTGCATCGGATTCATGCTACTGATCCACCCGTTGATGCTCCATGATTCCACTGCTGACATCGCAGATAAGTAGGCTTGGAGACTAAAGTTCTGAATAGCGCCGATATATCGGGTTTATATTCTCATTAGGAAGCTTCGAGACTTTTAGTGAACTTGCTTTGTTGCATCGGATTCAAGCTACTGGTCCACCAGGCGATGCTCCAAGGTTCCACTGCTGTCTTCGCAGATAAGTAGGATTAGAGACTAAAGTTCTGAAATGCGACGAAATTTCTAGGTTACATTCTCACTAGGATTCTTCGAGACTTACAGTACACTTACTTTGGTGCATCGGATTTTACCTACTGGTCTACCAGAAGATGCTCCATGGTTGCACTGCTGACCTTGCAAATAAGTAGCTTGAAGACTAAAGTTCTGAATTGCCACGAAGTTTTCTGGTTTGTATTCTCCCAAAGAGGCCTCCAGTGTTACAGTAAACTTGCTTTGGTGCATCGAATTTAAGCTACTGTTCCACCAGGTGATGCTTAATGGTTTCTTTTCTGACCTTGCAGATAAGTAGGCTTGGAGACTAAAGCTCTGAATTGCGACGAAATTTCTGGGTTACATTCTCACAAGGAAGCTAGGAGAGTTACAGTAAACTAAAATTGTTGGATCGGATCTAAGCTTCTGGTCCACCAGGTTATGTTTCATGGTTCCACTGCAGAAATTATAGATAAGTAGGCTTGCAGACTAAGGTTCTGAATTGCGACGGAATTTCTGGGTTGTATTCTCACTAGGAGGCTTCGAGAGTTACAGTAAACTTGCCTTGGTGCATTACATTCAAGCTATTCCACCAGGTGATGCTCCATGGCTCCACGGGTAAAATTGCAGATAAGTAGGCATGGAGACTAAAGTTCTGAATTGCGACGAAATTCCTGGGTTACATTCTCACTAAGAAGCACCGACAGTCACAGTAAAGTTGCTTTGGTGCATCGGATTCAAGCTACTGGTCCACCAGGTGATGCTTCATGGTTCCACTGCTGACCTCGCAGATAAGTTGGCTTGGAGACTAAAGTTCTGAATTGAAACTAATCTTCTCTGTTACATTCTCATTAGGTAGCTTCGAGAGGTACAGTAAACTTGCTTTGGTGAATAGGATTTAAGCTACTGGTCCACCAGGTGATGCTCCATGGTTCCACTGCTGACATTCCAGATAAGTAGGATTGGAGACTAAAGTTCTGTATTGCGATGAAATTTCTGGGTTATATTCCCACTAGGAAGCTTTGAGAGTTACAGTAAACTTGTTTTGGTTTATCGGATTTATTCTACTGGTCCCCCAGGTGATGGTCCATGGTCCCATTGCTGACCTTGCAAATTAGTAGGCTTGGAGACTAAAGTTCTGAATTGCGACGAAATTTCTGGGTTACATTCTTATTAGGAAGCATCGAGAGTTACAGTAAAGATGCTTTGGTGCATCGGATTCAAGCTACTGGTCCACCAGGTGATGCTCCATGCTTCCACTGCTGTCTTCGCAGATAAGGATTATTAGAGACTAAAGTTTTGAATAGCGACGATATTTCTGGGTTATATTGTAACTAGGAAGCTTCAAGAGTTACAGTAAACTTGCTTTGATGCATCGGATTAATTCAACTCGTCCACCAGGTGATGCTCCATGGTTCCTCAGCTGACCTCGCTGATAAGTTGGCATGGAGACCAAAGTTCTTAATTGCAACGAAATTTCTGGGTTACATTCACACAAGGAAGCTTTGAGAGTTACAGTAAACTTGTTTTGGTTTATCGGAATTATTCTACTGGTCCACCAGGTGATGGTCCATTGTTCCATTGCTGACCTTGCTGAAGAGTAGGCTTGGAGACTAAAGTTCTGAATTAAAACGAAATTTCTGCGTTACATTCTCATTACGAAGCATCGAGAGTTACAGTAAACTTAAATTGTTGGATCGGATCTAAGCTTCTGGTCCACCAGGTTATGTTTCATGGTTCCACTGCAGAAATTATAGATAAGTAGGCTTGCAGACTAAGGTTCTGAATTGCGACGGAATTTCTGGGTTGTATTCTCACTAGGAGGCTTCGAGAGTTACAGTAAACTTGCCTTGGTGCATTACATTCAAGCTATTCCACCAGGTGATGCTCCATGGCTCCACGGCTAAAATTGCAGATAAGTAGGCATGGAGACTAAAGTTCTGAATTGCGACGAAATTCCTGGGTTACATTCTCATTAAGAAGCACCGACAGTCACAGTAAAGTTGCTTTGGTGCATCGGATTCAAGCTACTGGTCCACCAGGTGATGCTTCATGGTTCCACTGCTGACCTCGCAGATAAGTTGGCTTGGAGACTAAAGTTCTGAATTGAAACTAATCTTCTCTGTTACATTCTCATTAGGTAGCTTCGAGAGGTACAGTAAACTTGCTTTGGTGAATAAGATTTAAGCTACTGGTCCACCAGGTGATGCTCCATGGTTCCACTGCTGACATTCCAGATAAGTAGGATTGGAGACTAAAGTTCTGTATTGCGATGAAATTTCTGGGTTATATTCCCACTAGGAAGCTTTGAGAGTTACAGTAAACTTGTTTTGGTTTATCGGATTTATTCTACTGGTCCACCAGGTGATGGTCCATGGTCCCATTGCTGACCTTGCAAATTAGTAGGCTTGGAGACTAAAGTTCTGAATTGCGACGAAATTTCTGGGTTACATTCTTATAGGAAGCATCGAGAGTTACAGTAAAGATGCTTTGGTGCATCGGATTCAAGCTACTGGTCCACCAGGTGATGCTCCATGCTTCCACTGCTGTCTTCGCAGATAAGGATAATTAGAGACTAAAGTTCAGAATAGCGACGATATTTCTCAGTTATATTGTAACTAGGAAGCTTCAAGAGTTACAGTAAACTTGCTTTGATGCATCGGATTAATTCAACTCGTCCACTAGGTGATGCTCCATGGTTCCACAGCTGACCTCGCTGATAAGTTGGCATGGAGACCAAAGTTCTTAATTGCAACGAAATTTCTGGGTTACATTCACACAAGGAAGCTTTGAGAGTTACAGTAAACTTGTTTTGGTTTATCGGAATTATTCTACTGGTCCACCAGGTGATGGTCCATTGTTCCATTGCTGACCTTGCTGAAGAGTAGGCTTGGAGACTAAAGTTCTGAATTGAAACGAAATTTCTGGGTTACATTCTCATTAGGAAGCATCGAGAGTTACAGTAAAGTTGCTTTGGTGCATCGGATTCAAGATACTGGTCCACCAGGTGATGCTCCAAGCTTCCACTGCTGTCTTCGCAGATAAGGATTATTAGAGACTAAAGTTCTGAATAGCAACGATATTTCTGGGTTATATTCTAACTAGGAAGCTTCGAGAGTTACAGTAAACTTGCTTTGATGCATCGGATTAATTCAACTCGTCCAGCAGGTGATGCTCCATGGTTCCACTGCTCACCTCGCAGATAAGTTGGCATGGAGACCAAAGTTCTTAATTGCAACGAAATTTCTGGGTTACATTCACACTAGGAAGCTTCGAGAGTTACAGTGCAGTTCCTTTGGTGCATCGGATTCAAGGTACTGGTCCACCAGATGATGCTCCATGGTTCCACTGCTGTCTTCGCAGATAAGTAGTAATTGAGACTTAAGTTCTGAAAAGCGACAAAATTTCTGGGTTACATTCTCATTAGGAAGCATCAAGAGTTACAGTAAAGTTGCTTTAGTGCATCGGATTCAAGCTATTGGTCCACCAGACTATGCTCCATGGTTCCACTGCTAAAATTGTAGATAAGAAGGCATGAAGACAAAAGTTCTGAATTGCGATGATATTTCTGGGATATTTTCTCACTAGGAAGCTTAAAGAATTACAGTAAACTTGCTTTGGTTTATCGGTTTTAAGCTACTGGTCTACCAGGTGATGATCCATTGTTCCACTGCTTACCTCGCAGGTAAGTAGGCTTGGAGACTAAAGTTCTGAAATGCGACGGAATTTGTAGGTTACATTCTCATAAGGAAGGTTCGAGAGTTACAGTAAACTTGCTTTTGTTGGATCGGATCTATGCTACTGGTCCATTAGTTGATGCTCCACGATTCCACTGCAGAAATTGCTGATAAGTAGGCTTGAAGACTAAGGTTCTGAATTACGACGAAATTTCTGGGTTGTATTCTCACTAGGTAGCATCGAGAATTACAGTAAACTTGCTTAGATGATAGGATAAATGCAACTCGTCCAGCAGCTGATGCTCCATGGTTCCACAGCTGATTTCGCAGATAAGTTGGCATGGAGACAAAAGTTCTGAATTGCACGTAATTTCTGGGTATCATTCTCAATAGGAAGCTTCGAGAGTTACAGTAAACTTACTTTCGTGCATCGGATTTAACCTATTGGTCAACCAGGTGATGATCCATCTTTAAACTGCTGACCTTTCAGATAAGTAGGCTAGGAGACAAAAGATCTGAATAGCGACGAAATTTCTACGTTACATTCTCACTAGGAAGTTCGAGAATTACCGTAAATTTGCATTTGTGCATCGGATTTAAGCTACTGATCAACCAGGTGATACTCAACGATCACACTGCTGAAAATGTAGATGCGTAGGCTTGGAGACTAAAGTTCTGAACTGCGACGAAATTTCTGCGTTATATTCTCAGACGGAAGCTACGAGAGTTACAGTAAACCTGCGTTGGTGCATCAGATTGAAGCTACTGGTCCACCACGTGATGCTCCATGGTTCCTGTGCTCACCTTGCAGATAAGTAGGCTTGGAGACTAAAGTTCTGCATTGCGACCAAATTTCTTTGATACATTTTCAATAGGAAGCTTCGACAATTAGAGTAAACTTGCTTTGGTGCATCGGAATCAACCTTCTGGTCCCCCAGGTGATGCTCCGTGGTTCCACTGCTGAAATTGCGGATAAGTTGGCTTCGAGACTAAAATTCTGAATTGCTACGATATTACTGGGTAATATTCACCCTAGGAAACTTCGAGAGTTACAGTAATCTTGCTTTGGTACACAGGATTTAAGCTACTGGTCCACCAGGTGATGCTCCATGATTCCCCTGCTGACCTTGCACATAAGTAGGCTTGGAGACTAAGGTTCTGAATTGCAACGAAATTTCTGGGTTTTATTGTCACTATTAAGCTTCGAAAGCTACAGTAAACTTGCTTTATTGCATCGGATTTATCCTACTGGTCCACCAGGTAATGTTTTACCGTTCGACGGCTCACCTTGCAGATAAGTAGAATTGGAGACTAAAGTTCTGAATTGTGACGAAATTTATTTGGTACATTCTCACTAGGAAGCTTCGAGAGGTACAGTAAACGTGCTTTGGTGGATCGGATTTTAGATACTGGTCCACCAGTTTATGCTCCATGGATCCACTGCTGACGTTGCAGAAATATAGGCTTGGAGACTAAAGTTCTGAATTGCGACGAAATTTCGGGGTTTTATTCTCACTAGGTAGCATCGAGAGTTACAGTAAACTTGCTTACATGCATCGGATAAATGCAACTCGTCCAGCAGGTGACGCTCCATGGTTCCACAGCTGATCTCGCAGATAAGTTGGCTTGGAGACTAATGTTCTGAATTGCACGAAATTTCTGGGTTACATTCTCACAAGGAAGCTTCGAGTCTTACAGTAATCTTGCTTTGGTGCATCGGAATGAAGGTACTTGTTCACCAAGTAATGCTCCATGGTTGCACTGCTGACCTTGTAGATAAGTAGGCTTGGAGGCTAAAGTTCTGAATAGCGCCTATATTTCTGGGTTATATTCTCACTAGGAAGCTACGAGAGTTACAGTAAAGTTGCTTTGGTGCATCAGATTCATGCTACTGGTCCACCCGGTGATGCTCCATGATTCCACTGCTGACCTTGCAGATTAGTAGGCTTGGAGACTAAAGTTCTGAATTGCGACGAAATTTCTGGGTTACATTCTCATTAGGAAGCATCGAGAGTTACAGTAAAGTTGCTTTGGTGCATCGGATTCAAGCTACTGGTATACCAGGTGATGCTCCAAGCTTGCACTGCTGTCTTCGCAGATAAGAATTATTAGAGACTAAAGTTCTGAATAGCGACGATATTTCTGGGTTATATTCTAACTAGGAAGCTTCGAGAGTTACAGTAAACTTGCTTTGATGCATCGGATTAATTCAACTCGTCCAGCAGGTGATGCTCCATGGTTCCACTGCTGACATCGCAGATAAGTTGGCATGGAGACAAAAGTTCAGAATTGCAACGAAATTTCTGGGTTACATTCTCACTAGGAAGCTTCGAGAACTACACTGCAGTTGCTTTGGTGCATCGGATTCAAGCTACTGGTCGACCAGGTGATGCTCCATGGTTCCACTCCTGTCTTCGCAGATAAGTAGTATTATAGAGTAAAGTTCTGAAAAGCGACGAAATTTCTGGGTTACATTCTCATTAGGAAGCTTCGAAAGGTACAGTACACTTGCTTCGGTGCATCGGATTTTAGCTACGTGTCCACCAGGTGATGCTCCATTGTTCCTGTGTAGAACTTGCAGATACGTAGGCTAGGAGACAAAAGTTCTGAATTGCGACGAAATTTCTGGGTTACATTCTCACAAGTATGCTTCGAGACTTACAGTAATCTTGCTTTGGTGAGTTGGATTGAAGGTACTTGTTCACCAAGTAATGCTCCATGGTTGCACTGCTGTTCTATTAGATTAGTTGGCTTGGAGACAAAAGTTCTGAATAGCGCCGATATTTCTGGGTTATATTCTCACTAGGAAGCTACGAGAGTTTCAGTAAAGTTGGTTTCGTGCTTCGGATTCATGCTACTGATCCACCCGGTGATGCTCCATGATTCCACTGCTGACATCGCAGATAAGTAGGCTTGGAGACTAAAGTTCTGAATAGCGCCGATATATCGGGTTTATATTCTCATTAGGAAGCTTCGAGACTTTTAGTGAACTTGCTTTGTTGCATCGGATTTAAGGTACTGGTCCACAAGGTGATGCACCATGGTTCCACTGCTGACCTTGCACGTAACTAGGCTAGGAGACTAAAGTTCTGAATTGCTTCGAATTTTCTGGGTTACATTCTCACTAGGAAGCATCGAGGGTTACAGTAAAGTTGCTTTGGTGCATCGGATTCAAGCTACTGGTCCACCAGGCGATGCTCCAAGGTTCCACTGCTGTCTTCGCAGATAAGTAGGATTAGAGACTAAAGTTCTGAAATGCGACGAAATTTCTAGGTTACATTCTCACTAGGATTCTTCGAGACTTACAGTACACTTACTTTGGTGCATCGGATTTTACCTACTGGTCCACCAGAAGATGCTCCATGGTTGCGCTGCTGACCTTGCAAATAAGTAGCTTGAAGACTAAAGTTCTGAATTGCCACGAAGTTTTCTGGTTTGTATTCTCCCAAAGAGGCCTCCAGTGTTACAGTAAACTTGCTTTGGTGCATCGAATTTAAGCTACTGTTCCACCAGGTGATGCTTAATGGTTTTTTTCTGACCTAGCAGATAAGTAGGCTTGGAGACTAAAGCTCTGAATTGCGACGAAATTTCTGGGTTACATTCTCACAAGGAAGCTAGGAGAGTTACAGTAAACTAAAATTGTTGGATCGGATCTAAGCTTCTGGTCGACCAGGTTATGTTTCATGGTTCCACTGCAGAAATTATAGATAAGTAGGCTTGCAGACTAATGTTCTGAATTGCGACGGAATTTCTGGGTTGTATTCTCACTAGGAGGCTTCGAGAGTTACAGTAAACTTGCCTTGGTGCATTAGATTCAAGCTATTCCACCAGGTGATGCTCCATGGCTCCACGGCTAAAATTGCAGATAAGTAGGCATGGAGACTAAAGTTCTGAATTGCGACGAAATTCCTGGGTTACATTCTCACTAAGAAGCACCGACAGTCACAGTAAAGTTGCTTTGGTGCATCGGATTCAAGCTACTGGTCCACCAGGTGATGCTTCATGGTTCCACTGCTGACCTCGCAGATAAGTTGGCTTGGAGACTAAAGTTCTGAATTGAAACGAATCTTCTCTGTTACATTCTCATTAGGTAGCTTCGAGAGGTACAGTAAACTTGCTTTGGTGAATTGGATTTAAGCTACTGGTCCACCAGGTGATGCTCCATGGTTCCACTGCTGACATTACAGATAAGTAGGATTGGAGACTAAAGTTCTGTATTGCGATGAAATTTCTGGGTTATATTCCCACTAGGAAGCTTTGAGAGTTACAGTAAACTTGTTTTGGTTTATCGGATTTATTCTACTGGTCCACCAGGTGATGGTACATGGTCCCATTGCTGACCTTGCAAATTAGTAGGCTTGGAGTCTAAAGTTCTGAATTGCGACGAAATTTCTGGGTTACATTCTTATTAGGAAGCATCGAGAGTTACAGTAAAGATGCTTTGGTGCATCGGATTCAAGCTACTGGTCCATCAGGTGATGCTCCATGCTTCCACTGCTGTCTTCGCAGATAAGGATTATTAGAGACTAAAGTTCTGAATAGCGACGATATTTCTGGGTTATATTGTAACTAGGAAGCTTCAAGAGTTACAGTAAACTTGCTTTGATGCATCGGATTAATTCAACTCGTCCACCAGGTGATGCTCCATTGTTCCACAGCTGACCTCGCTGATAAGTTGGCATGGAGACCAAAGTTCCTAATTGCAACGAAATTTCTGGGTTACATTCACACAAGGAAGCTTTGAGAGTTACAGTAAACTTGTTTTGGTTTATCGGAATTATTCTACTGGTCCACCAGGTGATGGTCCATTGTTCCATTGCTGACCTTTCTGAAGAGTAGGCTTGGAGACTAAAGTTCTGAATTGAAACGAAATTTCTGGGTTACATTCTCATTAGGAAGCATCGAGAGTTACAATAAAGTTGCTTTGGTGCATCGGATTCAAGATACTGGTCCACCAGGTGATGCTCCAAGCTTCCACTGCTGTCTTCGCAGATAAGGATTATTAGAGACTAAAGTTCTGAATAGCAACGATATTTCTGGGCTATATTCTAACTAGGAAGCTTCGAGAGTTACAGTAAACTTGCTTTGATGCATCGGATTAATTCAACTCGTCCAGCAGGTGATGCTCCATGGTTCCACTGCTCACCTCGCAGATAAGTTGGCATGGAGACCAAAGTTCTGAATTGCAACGAAATTTCTGGGTTACATTCACACTAGGAAGCTTCGAGAGTTACAGTGCAGTTCCTTTGGTGCATCGGATTCATGGTACTGGTCCACCAGGTGATGCTCCATGGTTCCACTGCTGTCTTCGCTGATAAGTAGTAATTGAGACTTAAGTTCTGAAAAGGGACTAAATTTCTGGGTTACATTCTCATTAGGAAGCATCAAGAGTTACAGTAAAGTTGCTTTAGTGCATCGGATTCAAGCTATTGGTCCACCAGACTATGCTCCATGGTTCCACTGCTAAAATTGTAGATAAGAAGGCATGAAGACAAAAGTTCTGAATTGCGATGATATTTCTGGGATATTTTCTCACTAGGAAGCTTAAAGAATTACAGTAAACTTGCTTTGGTTTATCGGTTTTAAGCTACTGGTCTACCAGGTGATGATCCATTGTTCCACTGCTTACCTCGCAGGTAAGTAGGCTTGGAGACTAAAGTTCTGAAATGCGACGGAATTTGTAGGTTACATTCTCATAAGGAAGGTTCGAGAGTTACAGTAAACTTGCTTTTGTTGGATCGGATCTATGCTACTGGTCCATTAGTTGATGCTCCACGATTCCACTGCAGAAATTGCTGATAAGTAGGCTTGAAGACTAAGGTTCTGAATTACGACGAAATTTCTGGGTTGTATTCTCACTAGGTAGCATCGAGAATTACAGTAAACTTGCTTACATGATAGGATAAATGCAACTCGTCCAGCAGCTGATGCTCCATGGTTCCACAGCTGATTTCGCAGATAAGTTTGCATGGAGACAAAAGTTCTGAATTGCACGAAATTTCTGGGTTTCATTCTCAATAGGAAGCTTCGAGAGTTACAGTAAACTTACTTTCGTGCATCGGATTTAACCTACTGGTCAACCAGGTGATGCTCCATCTTTAAACTGCTGACCTTTCAGATAAGTAGGCTAGGAGACAAACGATCTGAATAGCGACGAAATTTCTACGTTACATTCTCACTAGGAAGTTCGAGAATTACCGTAAATTTGCATTTGTGCATCGGATTTAAGCGACTGATCAACCAGGTGATACTCAACGATCACACTGCTGAAAATGTAGATGCGTAGGCTTGGAGACTAAAGTTCTGAACTGCGACGAAATTTCTTTGATACATTTTCAATAGGAAGCTTCGACAATTAGAGTAAACTTGCTTTGGTGCATCGGAATCAACCTACTGGTCCCCCAGGTGATGCTCCGTGGTTCCACTGCTGAAATTGCGGATAAGTTGGCTTCGAGACTAAAATTCTGAATTGCTACGATATTACTGGGTAATATTCACCCTAGGAAACTTCGAGAGTTACAGTAATCTTGCTTTGGTACACAGGATTTAAGCTACTGGTCCACCAGGTGATGCTCCATGATTCCCCTGCTGACCTTGCACATAAGTAGGCTTGGAGACTAAGGTTCTGAATTGCAACGAAATTTCTGGGTTTTCTTGTCATTATTAAGCTTCGAAAGCTACAGTAAACTTGCTTTATTGCATCGGATTTATCCTACAGGTCCACCAGGTAATGTTTTACCGTTCGACGGCTCACCTTGCAGATAAGTAGAATTGGAGACTAAAGTTCTGAATTGTGACGAAATTTATTTGATACATTCTCACTAGGAAGCTTCGAGAGGTACAGTAAACGTGCTTTGGTGGATCGGATTTTAGATACTGGTCCACCAGTTTATGCTCCATGGATCCACTGCTGACATTGCAGATAAGTAGGCTTGGAGACTAAAGTTCTGTATTGCGACCAAATTTCTGGGATACATTATTACTAGGAAGCTTCGAGAGATACAGTAAACTTGCTTTATTGCATCGGATTTATCCTACTGGTCCACCAGGTGATGCTCCATCGCTCTACTGCTCACCTTGGAGATAAGTAGCCTTGGAGACTAAAGCTCTGAATTGCGACGATATTTCTGTGTTGTATTCAAACTAGGGAGCTTCGAGAGTTACAGTAAACGTGCTTTGGTGCTTCTGATTTAAGCAACTGGTGCATCATGTGATGCTCCATGGTTCCACTGCTGACCTTGCCAATAAGTAGGATTGGAGACTAAACTTCTGAATTCCGATAAAATTTCTGCGTTGTATTCTCACTAGGAAGCTTCGAGATGTACAGTCAACTTGCTTTGGTGCAATGGATTCAAGCTATTGGTCCACCAGGTGATGATCCATTGTTCCTCTGTTGACCTTGCAGATAAGTATGCTTGGAGACTAAATTTCTGTTTTGCGACAATATTTCTGGGTTATATTCTCAGTGGGAAACTTCGATAGTTACAGTAAACTTGCATTGGTACATCGGATTTAAGCAACTGGTCCACCAGGTGATGCTCCATGGTATCGCTGCTGACCTTCCAGATATGTAGGCTTTGAGACTAAAGTTCTGAATTATTACGACATTTCTGGGATACATTCTCACTAGGAAGCATCGAGAGTCACAGTAAAGCTGCATTGGTGCATCGGATTTAAGCTACTGGTCCATCAGGTGATGCTCCATGGTTCCACTGCTGACCTTGCAGATAAGTATTCTTGGAGACAAATTTTCTGAATTACGACGAAATTTCTGGGTTACATTCTCACTAGGAAGCTTGGAGAGTTACACTAAACTTGTTTGGTGCACCGGTTTTAAGCTACCGGTCCACCTAGTGATGGTCCATGATTCCACTGCTGATCATGCATGTAAGTAGCAGTGGACACAAAAGTTCTGAATTGCGACGAAATTTCTGGGTTACATTCTCACTAGGAAGCTTCGAGAGTTACAGTAAACTTCCTTTGGTGCATCGGATTTAAGCTACTGGTCCACCAGGTGATGCTCCATGGTTCTAGTGCTGACCTAGCAGATAAGTAGGATTGGAGACTAAAGTTCAGAATTTCGACGAAATTTCTGGGTTGCATGCTGACTAGGAAGCTCCGAAAGCTACAGCAAACTGGCTTTGTTGCATCGGATTTTAGCTAGTGGTCCACCAGGTATTGCTCCATGGTTCCACTGCTGACCTTGCCGATAAGTAGGCATGGAGACAAAAGTTCTAAATTGCCACGATATTTCTGGGTTTCATTCTCACCAGGAAGCTCTGAGAGTTACAGTAATCGTGCTTTGGTGCTTCGGATTTAAGCTACTGGTCCACCACGTGATGCTCCATGGTTCTGCTGCTGACCTTGCAGATAAGTAGTCTTTGAGACGAAAGTTCTGGATTTACGACGACATTTCGGGGTTACATTCTCACTAGGAAGCTTCGAGAGTTACAGTAAAGGTCCTTTGGTGCATCGGATTCAAGCTACTGGTCCACCAGGTGATGATCCATTGTTCCTCTGTTGACCTTGCAGATAAGTATGCTTGGAGACTAAAGTTCTGAATATCGACACAATTTCTTCTTTATATTCTCACTCAGAAGTTTCGAGAGCTACAACTAACTTGCTATGGTTCATGGGACACAAGCTACTGTTCCACCAGGTATTGCCCCATGGTTCCACTGCTGACCATGCAGGTAAGTAGGCTTGGGGACTAAATTTCCGAATTGACACGAAATGCCTGTGTCACATTCTCACTAGGAAGATTGGAGAGCTACAGTAAACCTGATTTGGTGCATCGGATTCAAGCTACTGGTCCACCAGGTGATGCTCCATTGTTCCACTGTTCACCATGCAGATAAGTATGCTTAGAAACTTAAGTTCTGAATTTCGACACAATTTCTAATTTTACATTCTCACTATGAAACTTCGAGAGTTACAGTAAACTTGTTTTGGTGCATTGGATTTAATCTACTGGTCCACCGGGTTATTCCCCAAGGTTCTACGACTGACCTTGCAGATAAGTAGGCTTGGAGCATAAATTTCTGAATTGCGACGAATTTTCTGTGTCACATTCTCAGTAGGAAGGTTCGAGATCTACAGTAAATCTGCTTTGGTGCATCGGGTTCAAGCTACGGGTCCACCAGGTATTGCTCCATGGTTCCACTGCTGACCTTGCCGATAAGTAGCCTTGGAGACTAAAGTTCTGAATTGCGACGATATTTCTGGTTAACATTCTCACTAGGAAGCTTCGAGAGTTACAGTAAACGTGCTTTGGAGCTTCTGATTTAAGCAACTGGTGCATCATTTGATGCTCCATGGTTCCACTGCTGACCTTGCAGATAAGTAGCCTTGAAGACTAAAGTTCTGAAATGCGACAAATTTCTGGGTTGTATTCTCAGTAGGAAGCTTCCAGAGTACAGCAAACTGGCTTTGGTGCATCTGATTTAAGCTACTGTTCCACCAGGTGATGCTCCATGGTTCCAGTGTTGACCTAGCAGATAAGTAGGATTGGAGACTAAAGTTCAGAATTTCGACGAAATTTCTGGGTTGCATGCTGACTAGGAAGCTCCGAAAGCTACAGTAAACTTGCTTTGGTGCATCGGATTCAAGCTACTGGTCCAACAGGTATTGCTCCATGGTTCCAATGCTGATCTTGCCGATAAGTAGGCTTGGAGACTAAGGTTCAGAATTGTGACGATATTTCTGGGTTACATTCCCACCAGGAAGCTTCTAGAGTTACAGTAAACGTGCTTTGGTGCTTCGGATTTTAGCTACTGGTCCACCAGGTGATGCTACATGGTTCCGTTGCTGACCTTGTAGATAAGTAGGCTTTGAGACTAATGTTCTGAATTAGGACGATATTTCTGGGATACATTCTCACTAGGATGCTTCGAGAGTAACAGTAATGTTGCATTGGTGCATCGGATTCAAGCTACTGGTCCATCAGGTTATGCTCCATAGTTCCACTGCTGATCTTGCAAATAAGTAGCATTGGACATAAAAGTTCTGAATTACGACGAAATTTCTGGGTTAAATTCTCACTATGAAGCTTAGAGAGCTACAGTAAACCTGCTTCGGTGCATCGGATTTTACCTACTGGTCCACCAGGTGATGCTCCATGGTTCCACAGCTGACCTTGCAGATAAGTAGGCTTGGAGACTATAGTTCTGAATTACGACGAAATTTCTGGGTTATATTCTCACTAGGAAGCTTCGAGAGTGACACTGAACTTTCTTTGGTGCTCCGGTTTTAAGCTATTGGTTCACCAGGTGATGCACCATGGTCACATTGCTTACCTTGCAAATAAGTAGACTTGGAGACAAAAGTTCTGAATTGCGACGAAATTTCTGGGTTACATTGCCACTAGGAAACTTCGAGAGTTACAGTAAACTTGCTTTGGTGCATCGGATTTAAGCTACTGGTCCACCAGGTGATGCTCCATGGTTCTACTGCTGACCTTGCAGATAAGTAGGCTTGGAGACTAACGTTCTGAATGTCGACCAAATTTCTGGGTTACATTCTGACTAGGAAACACCGAGAACTACAGCAAACTGACTTTGGTGCATGGGATTTTACCTACAGGTCCATCAGGTGATGCTCCATGGTACCACTGCAGACCTTGCAGATTAGTAGGCTTGGGAAATAAATTTCTGAATTGCGACGAAATTTCTGGGTTACATTCTCACTAGGAAGCTTCGAGAATTACAGAAAACGTGCTTTGGTGCATCGGACTCAAGCCACTGGTACACCAGGTGATGCTCCATGGTGCCACTGCTGACCTTGCAGACAAGGAGGCTTGAAGACTAAAGTACTAAATTGCGACGATATTTCTGGGTTATTTTCTCATTAGGAAACTTCGAGTGTTTCAGTAAACTCGCTTTGGTGCATTATAATTAAGCTGCTAGTCCACCAGGTGATTCTAAATGGTTTCCACTGCTGACCTTGCAAATAAGTAGCCCTGGAGACTAAAGTTCTAAATTGCGACGAAATATTATAGGTTACATTCTCACTTGGAAGCTTCGAGAGCCACAATAGACCAGCTTTAGTGCATCGGATTCAAGCTACTGGTCCACCAGGTATTTCTCCATAGTTCCCATTCTGACCTTGCCGATAAGTAGGCTTAAAGACTAAAGTTCTAAATTGCGACGATATCTCTGGGTTATTTTCTCATTAGAAAACATCGAGTGTTTCAGTAAACTTGCTTTGGTGCATCCTAATTAAGCTACAGGTCCACCAAGTGATGCCCCATGGTTCCTCTGCTAACATTGCAGATAAGTAAACTTGGATACTAAAGTTCTGAATTGCGACAAAATTTTTGTGATAAATTCTCACTAGGAAGCTTCGAGAAGTACAGTAAACTTGCTTTGGTGCATTGGATTCAAGCTACTGGTCCACCAGGAGATTATCCCTGGTTCCACCACTGACCTTGCAGATAAGTAGGCTTGGAGACTAAAGTTCTGAATTGCGACAAAATTTCTGGATTACATTCTCACTAGGAAGCCCCGACAGCTACAGTAAACCTGCTTTTGGTGCATCGGATTCATGCTACTGGTCCACCAAGATTTGCTCCATGGTTACCACTCTGAACTTGCCGATAACTAGGCTTGGAGACTAAACTTCCGAATTGCGATGAAATTT
>NW_026063127.1:0-25022 GCF_023897955.1 Schistocerca gregaria | reverse complement strand
CAATGACCTTGTACCGACCCGGACGCTTTTCTTGTCCTTTGATAGTGTTCAGCTGCCATCGCGCATCAAAACGGGCTACGAGGTTATTTCTGTTCGCACCTATGTAACGACACATATGCGCTGCTACCAGTGTCCGCATTTTAATCACACTCGCCAGTCTTGTTCCAATGCAGCTAAATGTGTCACTTCTGGCAGGGATGCCCATGATGGTGACCGTCCACCTCTGTCTCGTTGTGTGAACTCTCAGGGTGACCATGCAGCGTCCTCCCGCGACTGTCCCATCTACAAGGAAGAACACTGTTTCCAAGAAATTCGGGTCAAAGAGAAAGTGTCCACCTCGGCTGCAAGTAGGAAGCCCACTCTGCTCGCAGCGGGGAAATACAGTACTGTCCTCACCTGTCCTCGGAATACCAGGGAGGTGGCGACGCAGACGTGCGATCTGACCTTCAGCACTACGGTCGTTCGTTCGGCCTGTGCTAAGATCGCCCGCTCGACGTCTCCTCTTCCTCCCGTCACCCCTCAGACACAAGCACCTTTATCGGCTTCTGCCAAGACGAAGACCCAGAAGTCAGATGCACGGGCCTTCAAGAAAGAACCGTCTTGTGCAGACCTTCTACGTACCTCGAACTCCCAGCCATCGAACAATACTTCCAGAAAACAACCTTCCAAGAAGGCTCATACGAAGCACAGGTCTCCTTCCCCGCCACGGCACATTTCTTCTACTGCGACACCCAGCGGTTGCCACCCCAGGCCATCATCCGTCTCGCCTGGCCGCACCGCTGGTAGCCGAACATCTTGTCGTTCACCAGCGGAGGAAGCTCCACCTCCCTGTCGTCTTAAGAAGACGGAAATAGACCTTTGGAAGAAATGGACGATGACTGTCCACCTACCGTTAGCGGTGGGAGTGCTCGCTTGAAGCCGGGCCCTCAGCGGCCTTAGAGATAACCCCTTCTTGCATCTTCTTCTTCTCACGATGGAACTTGTTCACTGGAATATTCGCAGCATTCGCTCCAACCGAGAGGACTTAAAGCTGCTGCTCCACTTGCACAGTCCGCTCGTCGTAACCCTCCAGGAAACGTAGCTACCCCCAAGCGATCGCATTGACTTGGCACACTACACCTCTGTGCGTTTTGACCTACCACTGTGGCAGGTATTCCAGCTCATGGAGGAGTTATGTTGCTGCTCCGGGATGATATCTACTATGAGCACATCTCATTGCACACCTGCCTGCAGGCAGTTGCTGTCCGCATTATTCTCCCCACTTTTACATTTTCCATTTGTACCGTTAACACTCCATCATCATATGCCGTTACCAGGGCAAACATGATGCAAATTATTTCTCAGCTACCTGCACCATTTTTGTGAACTGGACAGCAACAATGCTCACCATCCTCTTTGGGGCCCTCCAGCATCCTGTCCGAGGGGCTCCCTGTTAGCAGATGTTTTTAACCAGCTCAGTCTTGTCTGCCTCAATACTGGCGACCCTACTTTTCTTTCAGACACCTCTCACACCTATTCCCATTTAGACCTCTCTGTATGTACTACCCAACTTGCACGCCGGTTTGAGTGGTATGCACTTTCTGATACATATTCGAGCGACTACATCCCGTGTGTTATCCACCTCCTGCATAATACTGCCTCTCGCTGCTCAACTAGTTGGAACATCTCCAAACCGGACTGCGGGCTCTGCTCTTCCAGGGCGTCCTTTTTGGATCAACCCTTCACAAGCTGCGATATACAGGCCGCACACCTCATGGAAGTCATTCTCACTGCTGCTGAATATTCCATCCCTCACATTACTTCTTCTCAACGTCATGTACCGGTTCCCTAGTGGACCGCAGCATGTAGAGACTCTTTACGTGCTCATCGACGTGCTTTCCGCACCTTTAAATGCCACCCTAACGTGGCGAATTGTATCAATTATAAACGATTACGTGCAAAGTGTCGTCGTATTATTAAAGAAAGCAAGAAAGCCAGCTGGGCAGCTTTCACAAGCAACTTCAACAGTTTTACGCCTTCTTCTGTTGTCTGGGGTAGCCTGCGCTGGCTATCTGGCACTAAGGTCCACTCACCAGTTTTTGGCTTGACGGTCGCGAATGACGTCCTTGTGGCCCCTGAGGATGTCTCCAATGCCTTTGGCCGCTGTTTCGCAGAGGTTTCGAGCTCCGATCATTACCACCCTGCCTTCCTCCCATGAAAACAGGCAAAGGAAGCTAGGCCACCTAACTTCCACTCCTCGAATTGTGAAAGTTACAATGCCCCATTCACCAAACGGGAACTCCAAAATGCACTTGCCCAGCCACGGTCCTCCGCTCCAGAGCCTGATTCAATTCATATTCAGATGCTGAAGAACCTTTCTCCTGCTGGTAAAGGTTTCCTTCTTCGTATTTATAATCCCATCTGGATTGAGGGTGGTGTTCCCACATGCTGGCGCGAATCTATTGCCCCGATTCCTAAGGCTGGGAAGGACAAGCTCTTGCCTTCCAGTTATCAACAGATCTCGCTTACCAGCTGTCTATGTAAGGTGATGGAGCGAATGGTTAACTCTGGTTTGGCTGCTCGAATCTCGACACCTACTTACCAATATACAATGTGGATTTCGCATGCGCCGCTCTGCTGTCGACCAGCTGGTTACTTTGTCGACCTTCATTATGAATAACTTCTTGCGGAAGCGCCCGACCGCTGCTGTGTTCTTTGATTTGGAGAACGCTTACGACACCTGTTGGAGGGCGGGCATTCTCCGCACCATCCATACATGGGGCCTTCGAAGTCACCTCCCTCTTTTTATTCGTTCCTTTTTAATGGATCGACAGTTCAGGGTACGTGTGGGTTCTGTCCTGTCAGACACCTTTTGCCAGGAGAATGGGGTGCCACAGGGCTTAGTTTTGAGCGTCACTCTCTTCGTTTTATCAACTTGACACACCTGTCTAAGGACGTTTGATTATGGTTTTTTTTTTAATACTATGCCTGTTAATGCATCTTTTATAGCGTTGTCCATTTTAGTTGCTGTTTTAACCTTGTGCCTCGCGGTGCATTCCTTAGTCAGGGCGCTAATGACCATTGTAGTTGTGCGCCCTAAAACCACAAAAAAAACTGTGTGTGTGAAGTCCTTCTCTAACGAGAAGACTCAGTTTAGGGTCGGAATATGGTGTGTTCCATAACTCACTTGTCACTGTGCCATGTAGGCGCATTTTGCGAACTGGACAGTCAGTCTGCCCAGTATAATCTTCTCCCAGCCAGGAAATATTGTAATATGTGTGCGGAACAGGACTTTCTAGGCCTTTTCTCCCCTCAGGTACTGTCAGATATACGTCTTCTGGCTGCGATGCCTCCAGGCTACCTGAGGCATTCGCTCTCAATGGTTGTCTCGACCACCAAGAGCCACAGCTCGCGGGTAATTTGTAATGTATCCATATCACTTTGTGCACTTGTGAGGTAGTACGAAATAAAGTACGTCCACGTAAAGGTTGTTGAAATCGTTGGGGAGTGCAAATAAGGGGAGGGCAGTGAGTCCTTTAGTACTACGCATCCTAAACTGAAATGCACGGATGCACGACCAGAGGCCTACAAGTGAACTGCATACAAACCCGGATGAGCGACTGTTCTAACCAATGAAGAAGAGCCGAGCGATAATGACTTCAACGGATGGCGACCCCACAAAAGAGAAAGCATAGTAGCAACTTCGATCGCCTAAACGCGGCGATTCCTGCCTGGCTGATGTCACAGAATTCCACGCAAACGCGCCATCCATCGCATAATAACGTTTTCAACTGTCCGACATAGAAATACAACAAAATGTTGTTTTGTAAATTATTGTTGTTGTTGTGGTCTTCAGTCTGAAGACTGATTTGATGCAGCCCTCCATGCTTCACCATCCTGTGCATGCCTCTTCATCTCCTAACAACAACTGCAACCTGTATCGTTCTGAATCTGCTTACTTACCTCCCACACTTCCGTGCAATACTGTACTGGTGATCCCTTCGTATCTCAGAATGAATCCTATCAACGGATCCGCTCTTTTGGTCAAGCTGTGTCTCTAATTTCTTGTCTGCCCATTTCTATTCGGCACCTCTTGATTAGTTACGTGATCTACCCATTTAATCTTCAACATTCTTCTGTAAAATCACATTTCAAAAGCTTCTATTCTCTTCTTGTCCAAACTATTTATCGTCCATGTTTCGCTTCCATACATGGCTACACTCCAGACAAATGCCTTCAAAAAAAGACTACCTAAGTCTTAAATCTGCATTGGATGTTAACAAATCTCTCTTCACATATACTTTTCTTCCTATTGCCTATCTACATTTCACACTGATCGGTCATAACATTATGAATACAGGCCTACTATCGGTATAAACCCTTCCAGGCTGTAGCAGCATCCCTTGGAAAGGAATGACTGCTAGTCAGACACACGCACAGTGAACGTTGTCAGTAAGCATCCTTACCGTGTGTAGAATGGGGAAGACGCGATCTATCTGAGTTTGGTCGACGGAAGGTTGTGATGGTCCAGAGACTTAACATGAGAATTTCGGAAACTGTACGACTTGCGGGTGTTCGGGGAGTCCTGTGGTGAGTGCCTTCAAAACAAGGCAAAACCAAGGGGAAACCTCGTCCAGAAGTTCTGAGATTGGGCGCCTACCCCTCATTACAGATTTCGGACATTGCAGGCTGGGCAGACTGGTAAAACAGCGCAGGCGACGAACTGTGGCTAAACTAACATAAGTGTTTAATGCTGGTCAGAGTACAAGTGTGTCTGAACACACAGAGCATCGAACACTTCTAACAGTGTGCCTCCACACCGACGACCCATGCATGTGCCAATGTTAATACCACGACATTGTAAACTGCGACTGAAATGGCCTCGTGACCATCGGCATTGAACATTTCCGCAGTGGAGAGAGTTGTATGCTCTCACGAAATCCAACACCTTCATCAGGCCAATGGGAAGGCACAAACTCGTCGTCTTGCACGAGCACAGCTTCTTGACACCTATATAGCAGGACGGATAGAAGCTATCGGCGGCTCCATTACGCTCTGAGGATCATTCTCGTGGGCATCCGTGGATCCAGTGGAGCACATGCAAGGCACCATAACGGCCAAGGAGTATGGCACACTGGTTGCAGACCACGTACATCCATTCATGACGATCATGTTTCCCGACGTCAGTGGCATTTTTCAACAAGGTAATGCGCCATGTCAGAAGCCCAGGAGTGTGATGGAGTGGTTCGAGGAACACAGCGGCGAGTTCTAGTTCATGTGCAGCCCCCCCCCCCCTTTCCCCACTCGCCAGATCTGAATCCAATCGAAAACATCTGAGATGTCATTGAACGTGGTGCCAGAGCTTATTGCCCCATTCCCCAATATTTACGGGAATTGGGTGACCTGTGTGTGCAATGTGGTACCATCTCCCTCCAGCGACTTACCAATGCCTCTTTGCTTCCATACCATGATGTATCACAACTGTTCTCAGTGCCAAAAGTGGACATACCGGCGGTTATGTAGGTGGTCATAATGTTCTGGCTTCTCAGTGTATATCCCCTCTACTTCCACCATCATCAGTTTCTTGCTGCCCAAACAACAAAACTTACCTATGACTTCGAATGTCTCGTTTTCTAATTTCCTTAGCACCGTATGATTTAATTCGACTACATCCCATTATCCATGTTTTGCTTTTGTTGATGTTCGTTTTATAACCCCATTTCAAGACACTGTTCTCTCCGTTCAACTGCTCTTTCAAGTCCTTTGCTGTCTCTGATAGAATTACAATGTCACTGGCAAATCTCGAAGTTTTTATTTCTTCTCCCTAAACTTCAATTCCTACTCCAAATTTTTCTTTGATTTCATTTAGTGCTTGTTCAATGTACGGATTTTATAACATCGGGAATAGGCTACATCCCTATCTTACTCCCTTCACAACCACTGCCTCTCGTTCATGTCGCTCAACTCTTACTTTATTTATTTTTATTTACACGACTAGTTTCGTTGGACCAAATTGAGGGGCAAATCTTCAAGGTAATGGAACAGTACATGAAATTGTAACACAAAAATAATACAGATAAAGTAAAATGTTTTTGAATCGACAAACCAAAAATTTAGTAAACACATTGAACAATATAACATAAGAGGCAGCTTAATTTTTCAAGGAACTCCTAGACAGAACAGAAGAAGTTGCCCATGAGAAAACTCTTCAGTTTCGATTTGAAAGCACGTGGATTACTGCTAAGATTTTTGAATTCTTTCGGTGGCTTATTGAAAATGGATGCAGCAGAATACTGAACACCTCTCTGCACAAGAGTTAAGGGCTAGCCGCTGTGGCCGAGGGGTTCTATGCGTTTCAGCCCGGAACCACGCTTCTGCTACGGTAGCAGGTTTGAATCCTGCTTCGGGCATGGATGTGTGTGATGTCCTTAGGTTAGTTAGGTTTAAGTAGTTCTAAGTCTAGGGGACTGATGACCTCAGAAGTAAAGTCCCATAGTGCTTAGAATCATTTTTTGAAAAAAAATTAAAAAGGGCCTGCAAGTTAAGTATTCGGAGTATGTTGTGGAAGTAAAGAGACTTGCTTCTGTTACATCTAGGTGACTACACTGCATTTCGTAATTAAGTGACTGACGGTTCATCCTATCATCTTCAAGCTATTTCTCTATCATTCCACTCCCAAACAGATCGCAGGAGAAACGAGCTCGTAAATACTTCCGTGCGAACTCTGATTTCTGTTATTTTGTTTCGGTGCTCATTTCTCCCTATGTAGATGGGCGCCAAGAAAAATATTTTCCAATTCGGTGGAAAATCTTAGTGTTGGAAATTTCACGAGAGGATTCTACTGCAACGAAACAAGCCTTTGTTTTAATGATAGCATTCCAGTTCACGTATCATAAGCAAGGCACTCTCTCCCCTACTTTACGATAGTACAAAACGAAGTTCCTTTCTTCAAACTTTTTCAAAGTCCTCCGTCAATCCTGTCAGAAGCGGATCGCACGCTACACAGCAATACTCCAGAAGAAGGCGGATAGGCGTAATGGAAGCCGTCTCTGTAATAGACTGTTGCGTTTTCTAACAGTTGTATCAATAAATTACAGTTTTTGGTTTGCTTTCCCAGCAACATTATCTATGTGATCGTTCCAATGTAAGTTATTCGTAATTGTAGTTCCTAAGTATTTACTTGAATTTACAGCCTTTCAATTCCCATTACACGATAAATTACGCAAATATGGAGGATTTCATTTAGTACTCATCTGGATGACTTCATACTTTCAGTTATTTAGAGTCAATAGTCTGGTTGTTTTCGGCAATAAAACAACAAATTAGGCAGTTTTTCAGACCAGGCCAGATTCGATCTTACATTACAGTTTCTTGGGTTCACTCTCAGAGAATCGTCTTCCGGATTCAGACTACATCACCATTAATGACTGGCATAGGCTCTCTTCTCCTTCAATTGATCGGTTCAATAAATTAATGGAGTTTTAAGTGATATTTTGCAGTTTTCATGGGCGACATATTGCTAAGTGTGACGGACTGATGCAAAAGATAATTTCTACAATATCTTCAAAGTTTACCGAAATGCATCACAAAATGGTTTCTCTCTACGTAATACCAAGAACCTTCTTTTGAAAAAGGCATATGTACACACAACCTAAAACAGATTACTTATAAAATCCCCATGAAGTAAAATCTTTAGTGAGTTGCTTCATGATCTTCCTGAATTACAGTGTGTTACAGTGAGTTCTAGCTCTTAATTTTACGTACTTCAAGGTGGCTGTTACTGTGACATGGAGGTGTTCATTTATTATAATTTTAGTCTCTAGCGATGCTTAATAATGTGCATCAGTACCGCCGTAGAACAGTATACCTGCTGACGTCATTCGCGTTAGCCAGTAGCCGTACGACACGCCGGAATGGCCTATCTGATTGGTTCTAGTTCCCTTGACCCTTACATTTGTCCTCTAGCCAGTCTTGCTTCGCCATTTCGCACTTCCTGTTAACTTGATTTTTTGAACATTTTTTCCCGTTTCGCGTGCTTCATTCGTTGCATTTTTATATTTTCTCATTTCATGCATTTTTATATTTTCTCCTTTCCTGCATTTTTATATTTTCTCCTTTCCTGCATTTTTATATTTTCTCCTTTCATGCATTTTTATATTTTCTCCTTTCATGCACTTTTATATTTTCTCCTTTCATGCATTTTTATATTTTCTCCTTCCACGCATTTTTAGATTTTCTCCTTTCATACATATTTTACATTTTCTCCTTTCATGGATTTTTTTATATTTTCTCCTTTCATGGATTTTTTGTAGTTTCTCCTTTCATGGATTTTTTATAGTTTCTCCTTTCATGGATTGTTTTTATATTTTCCCCTTTCATGGATTTTTTATAGTTTCTCCTTTCATGGATTTTTTTGTAGTTTCTCCTTTCATGTTTTTTTTATAGTTTCTTCTTTCATGGATTTTTTTATTGTTTCTCCTTTCATCAATTAAACTGAATGTCTCTCGTGTAATCCAAGGATTTCTACTAGGAATTATCGCTTTACCTATCTGATCCTCTGCTGCCTGGTCACTATTTCATCCCTCAAAGCTGCTCGTTCGTCTTCAACTGTGTTCTTTTCTCTTGTTCTAGTCAATTGTTGCTTAATGCTGCCTCTGAGACTAAAAGCAACCTATGGTTCTGTTAACGTACTGTAACCGCCCTGCTAAATTGTTAGAAACGTAGTCAGCCGGTGTCGCAATTTTGAAATAAGAGTTAGTACGAATATTGGGTAGTAAATGTTTCACGTGAAGCGCTGTTGCGACATAGGCAAAGGTCAATTGTGGAAACTAAGCCACTGAATATTAAAAGTAACGTTATTAAGGACTGACTACACAAAACAAAAGGGCACGTACATTTGCGAGTGAGTGATTCAAAATAAGAATTGATACTGTAAGGGAAATAGCTCATAAGTGTAGTTACGTTGGTACATACTCAGTTGTACGCGAACGCACGTACATTTGCAAGTGAGTGCTTCAAAATAAGAATTGATACTGTAAGGGAAATGGCTCATAAGTGTAGTTACGTTGGTACATACTCAGTTGTACGCGAACGCACGTACATTTGCAAGTGAGTGCTTCAAAATAAGAATTGATACTGTAAGGGAAATGGCTCATAAGTGTAGTTACGTTGGTACATACTCAGTTGTACGCGAACGCACGATCGGGATAGAGGCACGTACATTCTAGGGTCCATCATTCCCCGTGGCGTGCGTAAAAAGAATTGTGGTTAAAATTAATTTATTCGCCTGAGTAAGAAAATGATCGGACTTCGTAATTAAATGAAAAGAAAGATTGCATGTTCCGAATGTCACGGCAACTATGACCTAAATATTGAAATTGGGCACGAAGGGAAAAGGATAAACGCATTCACGTACCTCTATAGTTGAGCAGCGCCGTCATGAAGATAATTGCCTGCATCTAAATTCCCCATCCAAAATTAAATTAATAATAATTACAGGAGCTGGGATCCATGGTATTGTAAACGAGAAAACTCATATTGTTTCAGAAGTTGCTTTCATTAATCAGCATAATTTCACTTGACAATAACAACCACTTCGTTTATACGTCTAGTTACCAGGGTATAAGAACAACGAATGGCAACTGTTACTAAAATTAATAAATGAAGAGCGTAAATCTTCTTTTGTCCGCCGGTGTTAAATCCTTCTCAAATTAATCTTTGGTACGAGTGTTGAATTATCCATTATCTGTACATCAGTAATAAGAAATTAATTTTCTTTAAGTTATTCAAGTCCCATCACCTTAATTTCCCGTCTTCTTCCAATTTCTTCAGTTTTAATGGACATTTCATAACCAATAAAATGCCAGAGTGCACGCCTGCTCCTGGAAAAATCTTACAGTTTAATATTTGGCCCCTAGATCTGTCTTACAATTATAGAATTAACATGAAACCTTCCGATGTCTCCACGTATATGCCCTTCTTTTATGATTCTTAAACCAAGTGTCAACGATGATTAAGGTGTGCAAAATTTTTCTAGCCAGCTTCCTCTTTCATTCCTTTCTCCCAGCCCATATTCACCATCTATTCTTTCTTCGCTTCCTTTACCTACTGGCAAAAGCCAGTCCCCATCACAATTAAATCTTCGTCTTCTTTAGCTACCTGAATAATTTCTTTCGTCTCATCATACATTTCTTCAATCTCATCATCATCCCCGGAGCTAGTTGGCATATAAACTTGTATTATGGTAATAAGTATGGGCTTCGTGTCTATTTTGGCTACAGTAAAACGTTCACTATGATGTTTACAGTAGCTTACGTGCATTCCTATTTTCTTATTCACTTCTGTAAAACATACTTACCTAGTATGCAAACTGAAATCAAAACTGTATAATACGATCACAATGAAACACAAAGAGAAGTCGTTCTAGAAAATACCTTTAAATTCATCACCTTAACGCAAATGAACTATAAATTTCAAAGTAATATTGAAAAAATCAAGGAAACCTACTGAAAAATTAATTCTACTTATCTCGCAACTAAAAATACTAAAATTGTTCTTTGCCTTTTTACTAACTGAGTACTTATTCCATGGCGTTTCCCAAGTTACATAAATGTACCAGTCACTGAAACCCATACAATCAAAAATATTGAAAATAAGGAAGTCTGAAGATTCAGATTGGTGTTTTTAGTCCGGTTTCCTCAATACGCTGCCAAACTGGTTAAAAAACCAAAATATTTGTCCAGACTAAGGACAAAATGTATCCAGACTTCCTGAATGAGTCATTAAATGCTCAAATGTTTTGCGGAGAATAATCAGTTTTTGTTAACTTGTAAGATTGTGTGAACGTCGGAAACTGCATGTACTCTAGTCAAGTAACCACCTCAAATTTCCATTTTAATAATTCCAGCCCAATCGTAGATGAGAGGTGCTCTTATACGGAAACATGCAGAATTCATGAGGTCAGTGAAGCGAAAATGAAAAAAAGGCGTTTCAGTCCTTCCTTTACGCAGAAAATTTGAAATCGTTATTTAACCTCTCCCACGAGTAATATACAATGTCAATGATTAACTAACAGATATTAATGAAAAGTTCAAAAACGTAAAAAGGAAACCTCTGTAGCAAAAACTCCGTTAATTTTTCGAAAGAAACAAGTGATTTTGGGAAGAAACGGAGACATTCTTTTCTTATGATTCACTTCTGTTTTGACATGCGATGTACTAAAAGGTAGGTTGCCGAAATCCGTATGTTATACATCTTTTATGGAACATAAGGTTATGATTCATATATATATGTGTCTGCAATTATTGTAGTGAATCTTTTAGCATTACCGTATTGAATTTCTTTAATGATTTTATATTTTCCAGGTAGATGCATCACGGAATTGTGGTCACGTTATTTGAAGGCGAAACGAACGATTCTCAACAGGTCGGACCTGAAGATCTATTTTTACGAAGTCCGAGCGAATATTTACTTTTTACGTGGAATGCACAGTAGTGTTTTACGGTCAACGAGCCTTCAAACAGCCATGGTCGATCGTGCTCAGTAACAACCAGGGTCTAATACACAGAAGTATGTAACATCGACGGCTTGAAGGTTAAAAAACATAGTAATGATTCAGCATGCTAAAAGGTTTACTTATATTTGCGTAGATATGCGTAAAGTTACTAACCAATCATGGTATTGCATTTGTAAAGTGTCTTTCCCGTGGCAAACTCAAAACCATGCGCAGAATATTTCTTATTAGTTTGAATATTTCTCTCAGTTTCACCTCCCAATAAGGAAAGAAACGATGCGGTGGAAGCTAGTGTGCTCTCTTCCCTACGAAAGTCGAATATCGCGTTGACTAAATTTCCTTCATAGATAACTGAAACTATTTTCCATAGCCCAGCGAATTACTACAGGTAACACCTCATCCATAACTTAATACGCTGCACAGTGCCAGAAACCAAGACTCTTCATATTAAAATATACATCCGGTATCGACAATCATGACTGGAAAGCCTGCCCTGAGAGTTCTCTACAAATTTGTAGATTGCGACACCTGTCTGATATCGAGATGTGATTCGTGTCGATTGTTGGTATGGAAGGCGCTAGGGTCGATTCACTTGGTGTCTGTCCAAGCGGTGGTAACCCGTAAACTCTTAGTGTTGACGTTGAGTGCCACAGTTCGGCCTTACGGCACGAGGCTTTCGTTTGCGTGGGGAGTGTGAGTAGTCCCGGAGTTTATAGTAAAATGGGAGTATTCTGGACGGAAGTTCCGTTTCTGGGTGTTCGGCCGCCTGCCGCGAATGTTTTTATTTTACCCCAGTTCGGCGACTTGCATGTAGATAACGAATGGAGACGAGGACGACAGCTACGAATGCGGTCGTCCGTATTCCGCGAGCAGTGCCTCCTTGGTCTGTATCTCTATGCTGCTTGCTGTCTGACTGCGCAGTTCTCGGTAAGTACGGATCATTCTTTGCTGATACGCCTCGCAGCGCAGCCGTTAAAGAGTTTTCCCTGTTTAGGTGCGGGCAACGAAGAAGTTTATGCGTGATGTCAGTGCTTGCTGTGTATAGCGAACTGTGGTTTACTTTAATTCCTTAGAGGATTTTCATTTTCACTTACACTTCGGAAAAAGGTGAACTATTAGTTGCTTCAGCATACTCCTAGCAGTGAAACTAGTTTGAATAAATGTTAATTCGGGATTTTTGACTGTGTGTGCAATAATTGCTTCGGGACACTCAGCTTCGTAGTTGCGCTCTGCAGTCAAATGTCACAGAATTTTCATTGCATAGAATACTTACTGGAAGGGTTAACTGTAGTTAGCAACGGTGTTGGAAGACTAGCACAAAGGGTGTCCCGTAATTACAAGTAAATAATGGTGCGTAACGCGTTGAGCCGGTCACAGCTTCTACAAATAGCGTGGCTGCTAGAACGTTTCAGCTCATCGCGTAGTAGTGGGTACACACAGGGTAGCGTGGAGATTCCCCACCAACGTACGCTATAGAACAGATTTCACTTCAATTAATTAACGTAACTATACAGTTACTGTGCTGTGTAACTTGACAAGCATAGACCGATAACCGCTGGCATCTTGTTAAGCTTTTTTGTCGAAAAGCTCTTGCAAACACGAAGTTTCGCCGCTCATATTCAGTGAAATAGTTTTATTAGAATTTATCCCACCGTGTAGTGAGTTTCCACAACTGTAGAAACTACAAAGGTAAAAGGAAAGTATCACTCTTAATAACCAAAAGGGTTGTGATGTCTTATCTCTCATGAACAGATAAAGATGGGAGTGAATTCCACCCACATAATAAAAGTGAAAGCGCAGTGAAATAAGTAATAGAACTCTCAGGTTCGTCTACGGACAATGTGGGCTGTATGTCCTTACGGTGTATTTTAAAGAACTGCCGTAAGAGGACGAAGTATGGGGACAAATCTTCGCATCCGTGTGCCTCCTCCACTAGGACGAAGCAGCATTAACACAGTTATTAACGGTTTCATCAACCATTCGAAGAAAGTTCGTGTAATCAGGTTTTAAGGAAATTTCCTTTCGGGGAGTTTGTGCTTTAAATGTTCAGGGATCGCCGGCCTGAGTGGCCAGCGGTTCTAGGCGCTTCAGTCTGGAACCGCGCTGCTGCTACTGTCGCAAGTTCAAATCCTGCCTCCGGCATGGATGTGTGTGATGTCCGAAGGTTAGTTAGGTTTAAGTAGTTCTAAGTTCTAGGGAACTGATGACAAGACGTTGTCCCAAAGTGCTCAGAGCCATTTGAACCATTTGTTCAGGGATCTGTTCGCACGATAAATCGTCATGTGGAAGGAGTCATTTCACATTCATATTCCAAATTTGTACTATAAACATCACCATATAATCCCCCCCCCCCTTTCCTGAAATGAAGGTATACGGATTGAGTTAGCAATTCCAACCCACCAGCTTTTACACATTGCAATCACAGAAACTATTGTACGAAATAGTTAAGGAGAAACTTTTTCAATTAATTTCAGTTTACCTTGCCGTCAGACTTACTTTATCACTGGGTAAGTGCTCAAAAATTTGTTGTAGCGTTGTGCACCCCTTTCTGTGCTACAGTCTTAATGCTGGTTAATGAACGTCATTTTTTCTTCTGGTATTTTAATTATGTACCTCATTGTTAACTCCATGAGGAATTAGTAGACTGTGTAATAGTCAGTGCCCAGCTCCTTAAACAGATGTCTAAAAGATGATCGCGGGTGAGCGGCACATACTACTCCTACAGCAAGTTATTCGGAAATGAACGTGAAATTCAGGGTGAAACTATTGGCAGAAAACCAGTCAATGGCACTTTAGAGTATTTTTTCACCGTTTCTACCATTTATGTATACTGGGAGTTTCGTGGATAAATCTTTTTCCCATTTTAATCCATTTCCTTAACGTTTTTCGACACTTCTCGAGTTTAGGGGGAGGGGGGGGGGGCACATGAAATCTGATTTTTTTTTCCGGATTATAGTCGGTTTGACTATGCTGATCACGAATGACACATGTCATCAGTTTTGAAACAGTAAAGCAACATTGTCATTTAGTCAAAATGTAACAATATAACATAACAATGTGATTGAAACAATAAAACATTCTCATGTAATCGAAATATAACAATGCGTAAAGATCATTGAAGTTGAATTGCAGCAAGCTAAATCGCATTTGGATAAAGGAACCTGATGTGATCGATTAAATTGTGAAATGGGTTTGATCCAAAGCGTTGCCGCCATAGAAACTCGACCAAATAGTTGGACAGCATATTGCACTGAGTACCAAACATGCGCTTGTTTTTGTTTTTCTTTCAGCCATATGCCTTCAACACGAATAGTAGTTGCGTGAATAATTGGCTCAACGAAATGCATGGAATGATTAAGTCAAATAGTGGTTACGTAGATTCTGGACTGTTAACGATCCCCACAAATCTGAAACAATAGTGGTCCCAGGCCGCACATATTTTTGTAGAATCGGCAACAAAGTTGCAGCGTCTCTTCGAACTACAGGAACGAGGAATCTTTCTCTGGTCTGTGTCGTATCCGCCGAATACCCACTGTTGCTTAACCTTGTCACTTCGATAGTATTTTCGGACAAAACAGCTTTCGTCGACCTCAACTGTATGCCCTACACCGCCTAAAAATCGGTTCTTGCAAAAAACACTCGTGCCAAATGCCTCTGCAGAACTGTTTCCAATCCACAGCCGTATTAGCAGAGATTTGCAGTTCACGCATCAAAAATTCCTGTTTATAGAATTCGAAGCTACAGAAGTAAGCCATTTTGATAATCCATTCGATAGACCTGTAAAAAAAAAAAGTTGCCGAATTGAAATCTTCCTGCAAATGCGTCTTACAGTACGACCGTCGGCAGATTGCTTGCGTTCTACGAACATTTCATTCACACCGCCAAGGCATTGGCCATTTTCACATAATCCCACGTTTCAGCAAATCATGACCGAAAGCCCATTCAATAGCTGAACCACTATCACGGCAAACGTCTAACAAATTTGCCATACGAAATTCGGCCAAATCAGGGAAAATTCTAGTCGTTAAGAGTTAGTTCGGTGTTTCTTCTGTGCGTTTTTCTACCACTTAACACTGCTATTTGATTTTAGTGTAAACTGAATGAGGCGATTTTATCAAAGTGATTTGATGTGCTACGATTTAGCTCGAATGATGTTTGCAAATAACATTCGTGGTCCGGTCAAAAAATGAGATTTTCATTAAAAGTTTTTCTCTCGATATATTATAAAGTTTTTATCAGGGATGTAAACAGACATCTTAAATCAACATAGCCTAACTGATAGAAAAGTGAGATTTTCGAAAATTGTCCCCCTAAAGTCAAGTGCCCGTTTTCTCATCACTAAACAACGTGGAAGTGAAAGCCAGAACTGCTTTATCTGCGTTAGTGCCATTCTCTGTGTCAAAAATACGAGCAGTGTGTACTTCAAAGTGAGATTAAACTGACAAACTTCGTTCCTATTCGGGTTTGGTTGTCAAATTCGCCATTGTTCGAGGATTCGTCGAAGTTTGGTCGTTTGAGGGCTTAACTTCCAGCACAGGGATCTGATTTCCCTGTGAAAATGACTCATTCAGCTGTCGCAGAAGCGCAGAACAAGGGTGTAGGCAGCCAACTCCACGAAGTGGATGCGCGCCATGGTCTCTCTCGTTCCTCCCTTACTTCATTTGTTAGAAGCATTAAATTCACATTTACGCTCGCGACTTACTGCCTTTTTTGGCGTCTGAACTATAGGTGGGATTGGCGGTTTCGGTGAAAACTGTTACCTTCGAAATTGTTACCATGTATGAAGTGCAGACTGAGATACATTGCGACCCCCTTTCCCCACCCCCCTGAAATCATGGTTATGGCTTCAGATCGATCTGTAGCACAGCTAGAGGTCTAGATCAGGTTGAAAGATGAGTTGATAAAGGTAATAGATGTGATTGAAGCAGTTTGCACACGCACCGGCCAAGCGACATATTGAACGCGTGTAGGCGTTTTCACCGACCGACCAACTTTCCATGTTGGGCGATTGAGCTAACCGCCTGTCAATTTGTTTTTAGTCGGTGTTTCTGGAGAAATCTGCAGATGTTTATGGGACACCTCTGAGGAGTGTCACTATAGATGAATAAAGCTGTTTTCTGAATTTTAACGAATCCAGTGATTTCGACCAATACATGTTAAATCGGAAATTAACATGCTTATGGTGAAAGCTGTAACATGTATTAAGTACTTGAAATGCAAGTAGTGGTGGTGACTGACTAGTGGTGTTCCGGTGTGCCCAGTCGTCTCAGGTGTCATCGATAATGTCTTGACTCTGTTGTCGAAAGGAAAATGGTACGATGTCTAATATTTAAATCAATATGTCGCAAGGCATGGTATTTCCGAATAGAACTCCATGCACGCATTTATTTCATGACATGACCCACAGAATTTTCCAATTGAAAACCCTGCATAATTCTCTCGTCTTTCTTTGGAAGATAAACTTTGCGTCAGCTTTCGTTCTTCCACCAGGACTTCGTCTATTAAATCTGTCCGTCTCCATAGCTGAGTGGTCAGCGCGACTGCATGCCGCGCAAAGGGGCTCGGGTTCGATTTTCGACTGGGCCGGTGATCTTCTCCACTCAGGGACTGGGTATTTTCTTCATTGCATCCTCATCGACACGACCTGAAGTGGCGTCCACTTAAACTAGGCGACCGGTCTGACGGGAGACCCTGGCCACAATACATCTCATTTCACTGAAAAATCTTAAGGAAAATTTGTAAGATAATTATCCAAACACAAGGGTACAATTCAAAACGGTGGTGAAGTGGCAGCGTAAAAACTGACGTAACAACGGATGTCTCAACTGGAATTCAAATAAATGTAAATTATCGTTCTGGAGATAACGAATGAGGATATAACGAGATTTTGACTTACCCAAAAACCGGGGTGCACAAGGCATAGCCACTGTTTCGTTGCAAGTGTTAAGCAGTTACGATACTGATAAAAAAAGTATCGCAAACATACAGCGGCTGCAGTGCAGTGGCACGGAAAAATTGTCCTTTCTATCATGAAACAAGCGTATCCTTATGCACTCTCTATCCACTGCTCTGCACATCAGTTGACCCTCCTCTGTGCTTGTAAAAATTGATCGATTAAACATTTTTGTGGCAAACCAGGATTTCACGCATTTTTAGAAGTTCCTGTAAAAAGTGAACTACTGAGGAATGGGGATTTAAACTACCAGGTTCATGTGAAAGAAGGTATTTTCATTCACTCGCTATACAAACGATTATTCAATATAGACATGATCAGCATTTCATGATGCGATGGGAAATGAAGGCTGGGATAATTTCTTACATCGAGCGATTGGGCTAAAGATTCTGGATGACCAGGCTTCTTTTTCTACTGCAGCTGTACAATTAAATTTCCCTCCATTACAAATATCATGTTTTACATTTGCAAAGTAAAACTGTTGACAGAAGACGCCGTGAACTTGAAACTGAAAACTGCATTAAGACTGGTGAAAGACTTAAAATGCAAGGAAATTATTTTGAAATGCATTGTGGAAGGTAAGAGCCTTACAAATTTAGTAGAAGCTAAAATTAATTGTAACGAAACAGAAGTGTTCAGAAATTGAGAAGGCTAGTTTTAGAAATAATTGACACGTTAGTAGTATTGGATTGCAGGACTCCCCTGAAACTATTCTACACACCTTGTAAATGAGAAAGTCCGCAGGTTATAGTAGGCCAAACAATTTCCTTAGAGCCACAGGACCTCCTTAAATGGATTATAAGCAATGGATTAAAAATGTGTTCTCTAAATGTGTGAAATTTACTGTCGTTGGTTCTTGCAATTCTAGCGACCACTGTCTTGCAAAAGAAGCATGGGTACGTTAAAAGCGTTATGGCCAACTTTCACAACACAAATGACACCATCAAACTTCACGATTTTGGCTGTACCGGTAGACGGGAACTGTGAAATCTTAAACAAATCGGCAGGATTTCATACCTCGTGTTATCAACGTTTACAACCAGAAAAATGACAGGAGGGTAGAACAATTTTATAAAAAGTGTAGGCCTAACGGTGCATTAGTATGTATTACATTTTAATGAATGTGTAGGTGTTTAATATATTTATGCATTTATGTACTAGTTCCTTGGTTACACGTTTCTACTAAGTCACTTGTGTGGTGTTCATGTTTTACAAGATTTAAGATTTTGCTTTTTCGCAATTCATAATTCTCAGCCTTCCTACGATAAATGCCACTCCTCACCACTGGAATTACATTTATTTCAATGTCTTTTATTTTGCTTTGCCGGTTTGTATCTCGTCAGTCATGTATAAATCGCGTTGCAGAAAAGTGAATCATTTCTGTCGATAATTGGGGGTACAACAGCACTGTACTTGAGGTTCGGTTAACTTAGCAAGTGGCTAGAAGTCATTATGTAACAAGCAGCCTCTCTTCGCAGCTTACAACCTACTGCGACTGTATTTTTCGCTAAAATGGTTTGATGTTCAACAGTCCTAACACGATTATGAATGCATAGGTTCTCATCCGTTTATGTGACGAAGTAGGTGAATATTTCCTTGCACTAGGCACTTCTTTGCCCAGATTCCACTAGGAGTTTTTGGCCTTGTTACCAGGGTTGTACATAAACTACTAAGTGTTGTAGTTTGGCTTTGAAACCCCGTACATTTATTAAACCCCCCCCCCTCCCCCCCCCCCCACCACGGGTCCAGGGGTTAGAATAGGCCCGAGGTATTCCTGCCTGTCGTAAGAGGCGACTAAAAGGAGTCCCTACCGCTCAAGGGGGTAGTTAGCACGTGAGTCCGGAGACGGACGGTTCCACGACCTATATTTGCGTTCATTTTGGTTTTTCACTTCTTCTGGTTTCTTCCTTCCCTTGGTTGGTTCCTTTCTTTGTTCTTCTCCATCTCACTGTCGTACTTATTCTTCTCCTTGCCCCCTTCTCCTTGCCCCCTTCTCCTTGCCCCCTTCTCCTTGCCCCCTTCTCCAGAAGGGCGTAGATGCCATAGCCGGATCTGTAAAGTCTTGTACCAGGTTGCGTAATGGTACCTTGTTACTACAAACTGAGAGCGACTTTCAGGCACAAAAACTGCTTTGGACCACACTCCTGTACACGTTCCCTGTCCGGGTGGAGGCTCACCGCACCTTGAATTCATCTCGTGGTGTAGTCTATACTAGATCACTCGACGGATTGCCTGACGAGGAGATTCAGTCTTTCCTCGCTGAGCAGGGCGTCATACGGTCATGAAACAGGTCAACAATGACCTTGTACAGACCCAGACACTTTTCTTGACCTTTGATAGTGTTCAGCTGCCGTCGCGCATCAAGCCGGGCTACGAGGTTATTTCTGTGCGCACCTATGTCCCGACACCTACGCGCTGCTACCAGTGTCAGCATTTCAATCACACTCGCCATTCTTGTTACAATGCGTTTACATGTGCCTTGGGGCAGGGATGCTCATGAGGGTGACTGTCCACCTCTGTCTCCTCGTTGTGTGAACTGTCACGGTGACCATGCAGCGTCCTCCCGCGACTGTCCCGTCTACAAGGAAGAATGCTGTATCCAAGAAATTCGGGTCAATGAGAGTCTCCACCTCGGCTGCTCGCAAGCTATTCGCTAGTAGGAAGCCCACGTTGCTCCCAGCGGGGAAGTACAGTACAGTACTCTCCTCTCCTCTCCTCTCCTCTCCTCGCCTCTCCTCGGACTACCAGGGAGGTGGCGACGCAGACATGCGATCTGACCTTCAGCACTACGGCCGTCCGTTCGGCCAGTGCTAAGATCGCCCGGTCGACGTCTCCTCTTCCTCCCGTCGCCCCTCCGACACAAGCACCTTCATCAGCTTCTGCCAGGACGAAGACCCAGAAGTCAGAAGCACAGGCCTTCAAGAAAGAACCATCTCGTGCAGACCTTCTACGTACCGGAACCGTCAGCCATCGACCAATCCTTCCACAAAACGGCCTTCCAAGAAGGCTCATAGGAAGCACAGTTCTCCTTCCCCGCCACGGCGCATTTCTCCTGCGCCCCCCAGCGGTTGCCGCCCCAGGCCGTAATCCGTTTCGGCTGGCCGCACCGCTGGTAGCTGAACATGTGGCCGCACACCAGCGGAGGAAGCTCCCCATCCCGGCCATCTTCACAAGATGGCCGAGAAACCTATAGAACAAATGGACGACGACAGTCCGCCTCCTGCTAGCGGCGGCAGTGCTCGCTCGAAGCCGGGCCCTCAGCGGCCTTCTCGATGACCCTTTCTTGCACCTTCTTCTCACGATGGCACTTATTCACTGGAATATTCGGAGCATTCGTTCCATCCGAGAGGACTTGAAATTGCTGCTCCGCTCGCACCGTCCGCTCGTCGTAGCCCTCCACGAAACGAAGCTACGTCCATGAGATCAAATTGCCTTGGCATACTACACCTCTGAGCGTTTTGACTTACCCCCTGTAGCAGGTATCCAGTTCATGGAGGGGTTATGTTGCTGGTCTGGGATGATATCTACTATGATCCCATCACATTGCACACCGGCCTGCAGGCAGTTGCTGTCCGCATTACTCTCCCCAATTTTACATTTTCCATCTGTACCGTTTACACTCTATCGTCGTCTGCCGTTACCAGGGCAGACATGCTGCAAATTATTGCTCAGCTCCCTGCACCATTTTTATTAACTAGACTTCAATGCTCAAAATCCTCTTTGGGGCTCTCCAGCATCCTGTCCGAGGGGCTACCTGTTAGCAGACGTTTTCAACCAGCTCAGTTTTATCTGCCTCAATACTGGCGCCCCTACTTTCCTTTCAGACACCTCTCACACCTATTCCCATTTAGATCTCTCTGTATGTACTCCCCAACTTGCACGCCAGTTTGAGTGGTATGCGCTTTCTGATACATATTCGAGCGACCACTTCCCATGTGTAATCCATCCCCTGCATCATACCCCCTCTCCGTGCTCAACTAGTTGGAACATCTCCAAAGCAGACTGGGGCTCTTCACTTCCAGGGCGACCTTTCAAGATAGTCAGGCCGCACACTTCACGGAAGTCATTCTCACTGCTGCTGAATATTCCATCCCTCACACTACTTCTTCTCAACCTCATGTACCGGTCCCCTGGTGGACCGCAGCTTCTAGAGACGCCTTACGTGCTCGTGACGTGCTTTACGCAGTTTTAAACGCCACCCTACAGTGGCGAATTGTATCACTTACAAAAGATTACGTGCGCAGTGTCGTCGTATTTTTAAAGAAAGCAAGAAAGCTAGCTGGGCTGCTTTCACAAGCACCTTCAACAGTTTTACTCCTTCTGTTGTCTGGGGTAGCCTGCGCCGGCTATCTGGCACTAAGGTACACTCAGCAGTTTCTGGCTTGACAGTCGCGAATGACGTCCTTGTGGCCCCTGAGGATGTCTCCAATGCCTTCGGCCGCTTTTTCACAGAGGTTTCTAGCTCCACTCATTACCCCCCTCCCCCGGCCTTCCTCCCCCGAAAACAGGCAGAGGAGGCTCGGCCACCTAATTTCCACTAATCGAATTGTGAAAACTACAATGCCCCATTCACCATGCGGGAACTCGAAAAGGCACTTGCCCGGTCACGGTCCTCCGATCCGGGGCCTGATTCTATTCATATTCAGTTGCTGAAGAACCTTTCTCCTGCGGGTAAAGGTTTCCTACTTCGTACTTACAACCGCATCTGGATTGAGGGACATGTTCCCGCATGTTGGTGCGAGTCTATTGTTGTACAGATTCCTAAGCCGGGGAAGGACAAGCACTTGCCTTCCAGTTATAGACCCGTCTCGCTTACCAGCTGTGTCTGAAAGGTGAGGGAGCGAATGGTTAACTCTCGGTTGGTTTGGGTGCTCGAATCTTGACGCCTACTTACCAATGTACAATGTGGATTTCGTATGTGCCTCTCTGCTGTTGACAATCTGGTTACCTTGTCGACCTTCATT
Source organism: Schistocerca gregaria (assembly GCF_023897955.1). NCBI lineage: Eukaryota > Metazoa > Arthropoda > Insecta > Orthoptera > Acrididae > Schistocerca > Schistocerca gregaria. The sequence goes on along the minus strand of NW_026063127.1, from coordinate 2,614 downwards.
ATGAATAACTTCTTGTGGAAGCGCCCGACCGCGGCTGTGTTCTTTCCTTTGGAGAAGGCTTACGACACCTGTTGGAGGGCGGGCATTCTCCGCACCATGCATACATGGGGCTTTCGCGGTCGCCTCCCTCTTTTTATTCGTTCCTTTTTAATGGATCGACAGTTCAGGGTATGTGTGGGTTCTGTCCTGTCGGACACCTTTTGACAGGAAAATGGGGTGCCACAGAGCTCCGTTTTGAGCGTCGCTCTCTTCGCCATAGCTATCAATCCAATAATGGATTGCCTCCCAGATGATGTATCAGGCTCCCTCTTCGTGGACGATTTTGCCATCTATTGCAGCCCGCAGCGTACATGTTTCCTGGAGCGCTGTCTTCAGCGTTCTCTTGACCGTCTTTACTCCTGGAGTGTCGCCAGTGGCTTCCGTTTTTCTGCCGAGAAAACGGTCTGTATTAACTTCTGGCGCTACAAAGAGTTTCTCCCACCGTCCTTACGACTCGGCCCCGTTGCTCTTCCATTCGTGGAGACAAGAAAATTTTTAGGTCTTACATTTGACAGGAAACTAAGTTGGTCTCCACATGTCATGTTTGGCTGCCTGTTGTACCCGTTCCCTAAATGTCCTCCGTGTTCTCAGTGGCACGTCGTGGGGAACGGATCGAACCGTCCTACTTCGCCTATATCGGTCGATCGTCCGCTCCAAGCTAAATGCCTGACCACCCATCATATCGTTCCTTTTTTGACGACTCTCTCGACCGTCAATACGGGTTGTATGTCTCTGACCTGCTACCCCATGGATTTTGCTTTCGTCGCCTCCAACACCTTGATCTTTCACTCCCTGCAACCTTTGGAGTGGGCGAGAGCCACACGCCACCTTGGCTCCAGGCTCAGGTTCGCATTCACCTTGACCTCCACTCGCTCCCAAAGGAGGTTACCCTCGGTTCAATATACCACTCCCGTTTTGTCGAACTTCGTTCGAAGTTCATTAATATGACCTTCATTTATACAGATGGCTCTAAGACCAATGACGGGGTCGGGTGTTCTTTTATTGTCGGTGCACAAAGTTTAAAGTACCGGCTACATGGCCATTGTTCGGTCTTCACAGCTGAGCTCTTTGCCCTCTATCAGGCTGTTCTTTACGTCTGCCGCCACCGACATTCTGCTTATGTCATCTGCTCCGATTCTCTGAGTGCCATCTAGAGCCTCAGTGATCTGTATCCGGTTCACCCTTTCGTGCACCGGATCCAACGCTCTCTTCAGCAGCTGGTGGACGACGGGTTTCCAGTTAGCTTTATGTGGGTTCCTGGCCATGTCGGTATCCCTGGGAACGAAGCTGCAGATGCCGCGGCCAAGGCTGCGGTCCTCCAGCCTCGGACGGCTTCTTGTTGTCCCTTCATCAGGTTGTAGCACGGTCATTTGTCGGCATGCCGATTGGGCTGCACTTGCGGCCAAGCAGCTTCGGGCCTTGAAACCTCTTCCCCCAGCTTGGACGTCCTCCTCACGTCCTTCTCTGCGGGAGGAGGTCGTTTTGGCCTGGCTACGAATTGGACACTGCCAGTTCAGCCATCGCCATCTGCTGACGGCAGCGCCGGCGCCTTTCTGTCCATGTGGGTAATTGCTGACGGTCCGTCACATTTTAACGTCCTGTCCGGATTTTATTACGCTGCGTCTTGATCTTGGCCTGCCATGTACTCTGGATGCCATTTTAGCGGATGACCCAGGAGCTGCTGCTCGCGTTCTTCGTTTCATCAACTTGACACACCTGTCTAAGGACGTTTGATTATGCTGTAGTTTTTTAATTCTATGTCTGTTCATACGTCTTTAATAGTGTTGTCCCTTTTAGTTGCTGTTTTAACCTTGTGCCTCGTGGTACATTCCTAAATTAGTCAAGGCGCTAATGACCATTGTAGTTGTGCGCCCTAAAACCACAAAAAATTATTAACTATTTAAAGTGTTATGAAACCAAAAATAAGATGTATTAATGAGGGTCAATATAGCAGACATTGATTTAAAAATTTTGAATTAAAGAAAATACTTGTGTCCATATTTTGTAGCCCTACGTTCCGAACGCATTGCTTGTCTCGGCCGTTAGGGCGGGGGGTTAGGAGGAAAGGTTAGAGCCCGTGAGAAGAAACTTAGTGGAATGCGTGAACGCTTAATATCGATTAACTACTACGATAGGCTAAAATTTTATTTTACTCTTGGCAGTATGAAGGATTCACAAACGCTAGTTATACACTAGGATTAAATGAGGATGCACATTAATAAATTTCACAACTTGATATAACAATTAGGTGATAATGTTATAGTTTCTAAAATTACATAGGTACGTATTATTCGATCTTTATGGCACTTTACTTAACTGTGTTGTTAGCTGACGGGAATATATTCCACTCTCATTGGCGGGAAAAAACCTGATGTAATTCTTCATGCTTTCCCGGCGACCTGTTGACATCTTGGATATTCGGGAATCCAGCCGGATGTTCACGTCTCAGGTAGCACCTGAAGAAGACAGCGAGGCACGCTGTCGAAATATCGTGCGAGAACGACGCGAACATCCGGCTGGATTCCCGAATATCCAAGATGGGAAAAAACCTCTTCGTTGCTTTAGCAAATCTTTG